>NC_143057.1:23937500-24172500 GCF_052426305.1 Pelodiscus sinensis | reverse complement strand
CATCGGTGGGAGCACTAGTGGAGATATAGTGCTTGAAACTGCCACTGTGTTTAATTATTGTGTCATCTGGACTTGCTCTGAGGAGGGCTAGATGACACAGTAGTAAAAAAATGCCAGCACCTAGTAGCCACTAGGGCTCTCAGCAGTGCACTACCATTGCTAGAACTACATGCCAGTGGTAGATCAATGATGGCAAATTTGAAGACAAAAAGCTAGTGGAGAAATGGGCTCAGTTATCACACAGGCTGCTTAATTCTCAGCAGTTTATTCTCCCCTGCACCCACACCCCAATAAAAGGGTGTGCACTAAAGGGCAAATTCTCCCCAAGCTGAGCTGTAAAGCAGAGTTCTTATGTACACAAGGTTTGCAGCATTAGGCCAGCTAGTCTGTAAGATTTTACATTACTTCAAATAAACTTTTATTTACACTGTATTCTAATTCCATTTAAGTTACCGTACAGAACTGTAGCTTTCCATCTGACCTTTTGTACGTGAAGAAATTCTAAACCTCCGGCATTGGTTTGCTAAGGTAGATGCCTGTAATTCAGATGCTGTGTGTAAATAAACTAAAAACAACAGAACAGCAACTCTTTTCCTTAGGGAAAAAGAGCATTTGCCAGTCATTTAAATATAGTTCTCAAAATTCTCTGGTGGCATAACTCCTTTGGAGTCAACTGAAATCAACAGTTAAGCCACAAAGAATTTGGCCCAGTATGTGCATCTCATAGAAGAAAGAGGGTTTCCATGTCATTCTAGCTAAAACACCTTCTAAGAGAGTACATTTTGGGATATAATACCTTTACCAAAAATTAAAGAGACGCGGCCTCACTGTGGGTCTTGACCTCTTGAAATAAAAAAGTAAAACAATTTCCTCAAGTCAAGTCTGCCTCCAACAGAATCCTTTAAAAAAAATATCCAGAAATGAGTTCAGCTTGCACCCCAGGTGGGAAGTTAAAAAGAGGGAACCTATTTGAAAGTTTGTCACAGTAGGCAGAACAGTCGCTTTGCAGTCCTTGCCTGGCTAAGAGTGCACTGCTTCACAGCTACACTGTAAAGTGTTAAAAATCCTCCCCACCCTCCCCAGAATATATATATATGTATAAAAAAAATCCCCTGTCCATCTCTCAGTACACAAAAGGACCTCATCACACTGCAAAAATAGCAGTACCCACTTTGGTCAATTAAAACAAACAAAAAAAAAAAAGCATACATTATTCTTTTTTTTTTCTCTTTTAAATCTGTGTACTTACCTATAATAACCAATACAGCTAAAAGCACTACCTACATAGGCAAAACTTGGTATTGCATAATTCATATAAATTTGAACCCCCCCTCCCAAATATTAATTGGAAGATGAAAAACATGAAAGGTTAATAGAAAAAACACCAAAATACTGAAAATATTGCTGGTCGATTACAATTTTTAAGCGGCAACTATACACAGCCATGATATGCTTTATAAATGTGAGATAAAGGTATAACTGTCTAAAAAATCCATGATGTCACACTTTTCCCCCCATCTGGAGTACAAAATATTTTGTCATAAAAATGGTAAAGATTTAAAATGATAATAAATGCAGCAAAACAAGTAGAGTGATGTCACTTTTTTTAAGATTTCAAGGCAAGGCACGTAATGTGGACATTATAACTTCGTGCAAATTAGGATTACTGGAAAGAGTATTTTTAATCAATTAATTAGTTTTAAGAGACACAGAGGCAAAATGTGTCTGCCCATGCACATTACTGTTCTGTCAATATGAGAAATGTGTTGAACAAGGCTAATTTCTGAAAGCACCATGCAAGTTTTCAGCACCCTGTGACTAGACTTGTTTGAGAGTGCATGTTTAAATATATCTTACCCACCCACCCACCCAGCTATTCCCAGTTTGTAAACTGTAAGCTTTGCCTTTGTGACATGGATTTGCCTTCCTCTTTGTCTCTATGATGCAGATTTTATAGAACTTTACATTTACCCTATGGGTTCTTGATGCAACCAGTAACTTTAAATAAATAAATCCTACCCCTCCATGGAGGCAGCAGCTAAACCAACATAAGTGCTGTGTTTCCATTAATTTCTTCTTCTCAATGACGTGATTTGTCTTTATTTAATGCCCTCAAAACTGAGGGGAAAATAAATTTGCTCAAAGTAATTTAAAATTCTTTTTAATCCCCTCAATTTAGAGTCCAAGGGCTGAAGGACTTATAATGATGTTCCCCTTTAGATATATTTTTAAATTGCACTTGCCTCTGTAAGTATTCTTTAGTGGGTAAAAATGTAAAATATTTTTTACTGTTGTAAGAGGAGATAACACTTTTACTTACATAGAGGCATTTCTTCCATAGAGCCTATGTTCATACTGACTTGGAAAATTCCAGACTAGGTAACACACTAGAAAAGGCTGGGTTAAGGGCCAAAGTTTAATAAATCTGTACTGATAACTAAAGGCTACAGAGTTTGTTTTTTAACTTTGAATTGAGAAAACGGCTGTCTCACAGCCCTTGTCCTCTTGCAGCGCTGCTGCTGCCTAGCCTTTGTTTTGTGAGATAACCAGGAATAGTGATCCCATGCGTAAACAACAAGAATACTAAACCAATAAAACTAGCTTATCATGCAAATATTAAGGCATCTAGAAAGTCAGTTAAAATATATTGTCAGAGACAGAACATCTATTTCCCAGCGGACTTCAAATAACAAAGGCTACTTAGCAGTGGCTGCATTCTATCCATCAGTGAAATATCATCGACCCTTTTTATGTCATTACAGTTTCAACCTTAAGGGAATCAGTGATTGTAAATGCTGCAATTGCTGGTCTATTTTTCTTCTTTCTTCAGTTTCATTTTTTTTTTTTGTCCTGTCTTCCTTTCTCTTTTTTTCTTTATAATTTTTGTTTTGTTCCATTTTCCCTCAGTTGCTTGTTTCTGCTTGAAGGAAAGGCTCTCCAATTATGTTCAAACCATAATTCTGGACATTTGTTGGCAGGATTGGTGTCCTGTTTGATACTTGAAAAGGGACCAAGCTAGCCCAGGTACCAGGACTGTTGGGAGAGGAAAAGAGAGAGAGAGAGAGAAAACAAAATAAAGATTAAGAATGTTGCAACAATAAAAACATAATTAATATTCATTATAAATAGTACTATTAAGATAAATTTAAGATGGTAAATTTATTACAGTCACTTGAAATTCAAGTATGTACAGTTTCCTTTGCAAAAGCATAATTGGAAGACAAAATTAAATGTGTTAATATGAATTGCACTAGTGTTATTGTAATTGTACACTAAATAGCCTGCTTATTTAATGAATCCCCGGTTAAAGAGGCAAGTTTATGAGCAGGTGCAAAAAACTACATTATGAGAACTCATAATACCACGGCTCTGATTTTAAGAACTATTCAATCCGTTACAGTGTACATGTTATATCACTTAAACGGACACATAATGTACAATCTACATCTCTTTTGTCTCTTCTGTAATTTAATAAATCTTCTATCCCTTCCATCACAAAAGCTCAACCCCTCTCTCCATTAAATTATGTGCCTGTGAGATGCACGAGTCTAAAATGCAGCAGATTTTGCTGAAAGAAATATTTTCAGCTTTAATACATGAAAACATACAATTTTCTAGACATTTTCAAAAGCAAGTGTACATTCCTTATTACAGTCCTATGGAGAAACAGACAAGGAACATCAGATAATTTAGGAGTCAATATTCAAATACTTACGGTCATATGTAAAAATTATGAAATAAGTACATCTGCTGAAGACACAGTAGGTAACGTTTTCAAAAGGCCTTAGAAACCTAGATTCCATACTCAATAGCACCTGTGTCACTAAGGAATCTAAGCCCTATTAACATGTAGATTTTTACCAAGTAGTAACTATCAGTAATAAGAATTACACCTAGTGGGAAAGTATTTGCAAAGTTAGGTCCTTATTCATTCCAGGTCAGATTTCCCAAAGTGTATAGTGCTGACAATTGGGGCCAGATTTTCAAAAAAGCTCTTTTGAAAGACCTGAGCTCTTTGAAGATCTAGCCTTTTATGTAGGTACTTAACAGGAAGCTGATGAATAATGAATTCTTTGGGAAGTTTGGCCATATATTGTTCAGCAAACATAAGCATGATAAGAGAGATCATTATATCAAATTGAAACATATATTCCGGGTCAGATTGTCAAAATCAGGCATGCACACCAGTGCAAGCAATTAATTTATAACAAAGGATGTGTGCACAGTAGGTATTTGAATACTTATGGATCCATTTGGTCCTGCCTATCCAAGTACACACATGTTTAATCTGTTGTGTATCTGCTATGTACTTTTTTGGAAAACATCTACATAAGTTGAAATCTGATACCCATATTTATTATATTTTTTGGTGAGGGAATGACGTTTTCTTCTTTCCCATTTCTTTGATCATCCATTTATGATCCTGTTTCCCAAATACATGCACATGCTTGGTTAGTGCTAATGTGATTTAGAAGCATGCATCAAGAGGAAATCAGACCCCATTTATCAATACTAAAATGCATAGATAGTAATTAAGATTATATGTGGTAGGTTTTTGCAATCTTTTCAACTGTTGCTATGCAAACATAGAAAAGTATAATTATTTTGAAAAGTCCATGAAACATGTTCCTCAGATAATTAAAACTAAAGGGAAAAAAGAACCTTTTTTCGCCCTTTAATCAGATATTTTCTTCTTCGTCTCTTTAAACCTAGTACATTTGGAAGTATACTTTTGTGTAAAACTGAAACTAACACCAACATTTCTAAAGCCATAGGACTTCTTTTATTTCTAAATTTGTGACTATGATATGAGCTTGTGTCCTCTACACATCTGAAAAACAGACCACACGTGTTTAGATGCCTAATTTTACACACGTAAATTGAAAAATTTTGGCTTACATTAACAATCTTGCTCTTTTTTAAATCAATGGTAAAACTCTCATCGGAGCAGGAGGGGTTGGCCTCAGTAAATTATATGGATCATGGTCACAGTGAGATTTATGTAATAATGTCTATAGAAATACCACCACCCAACGGTTTTTTCAAAATGCACAAATCCTTAAACACTAACACGAATCCCACTAGAAATCTGCCCACGGGTGTTGCTATTTTTGACATGAGTTTTTAGATCTTGCAAATCTAGTAAAACTTTATGATCATCTTAAATTTCCTATTTCCTCAAAAAAAAATTGTGAGCTTTGATGAACTTGGTGCTTTATTATTGTTTGCCTAAGAGAAAATTTTTATTCTCCTGGATATTAAAAAGTGGAGATAGCCACACAATGAATCTTAAAAAAAGGCACAAAGATTTTAATCCATTTATACATGAAAGATTTGCCCAACATGATCTGATTGTGGTACCAAGATCTGATGTAAGGGGCTTAATTGTTTCAACATCTCTCTTCTCGTCTTCTTTCACTATTTGTTGTTCAACAATGCATAATTGTTCATTATTCCATTTTAATGTGAGCAATGTTACAAAATGCATTATGAGGTGACAGCTAGTGAAACAATCAAAATAATTTCATGTGGCTCCATGCATGGGAAACTGTAGTAATAGAAAAGGGCAATAAATAAATAAATAAAAACATTCTAAAGAAAAACTTCTCAGGATTTGTGGCTTTAGCCACTTACAACAGAAGCATAACTAAAAGAATGTAATTTATGTGGCAGATTGAACATGGGATTAGAAAGGTAAATCATTTACATTGCAAAAAGTCCAAATAAACTGCTTACAGGTTATCTTTTTGGAGACTTCACTGTGTATTTTAGCAGCTGGAAGTTGATCTGACTTTTTTTTTTAAGTTGAAAACCTCCTAATGACTACAGTATATGAAAGACAGCAGTGTATGCTGATAAAAAACAAATTACTGTTTGTAGCAAATTTCTTATCCAGTACTTATAGAGAGGAAACACAGATCTTTATTGTTTTGGAAAATGTTCAATAAAAATAAATTGCAGTAAGTGACTAATAGGACTGTTGTTGCACTATGACTAACAAATTTAATTTAGATGTTTATTTAAACCTTTCAAACCTCCCATCTTACATTATGGCCATGTCACAAATGCAGTGTGCAATATATTTGTCAATACTGTTTATGAATCCTTGGGGAAGAATAAATCTCATACATTAACACTATGCAGATTCCATCTGAGTTTTATAAGCCTCTTACTACCAGTATGTGGGTTAACTTAACAATTATAAGACATAAGGTTGCTCTTCTAGTATCTAATGCACACTCTTCTGGATAAGAGTGAAAATAACAGAAGGCAAAGCATGCCAGTGCAATAGTATTCAAGTGCTTTGATGAGAACAGAATCACAATTTAGGTGTCTGTACATTTTAAATCTAAACTGAACTGCTGAGTAGTGGCTAGTTCCTCCTCACTCTTCCCCGTCACAATGGAAGACAGCCCCTACAGTCTTTTTCAGCAATCTACCCTGCTTCAAAGTACTGGTACTTTTAGGTGAATGGTTTCTAGAGTTTGCAAAACTAGAACAATACTTATGAGAATTCAATGTAATATAATCATGGGTGTCTGGTAGGTGAAGCCGGGGGAGGATCTGCCTTCCCAAACTGCCAGGAATAGCCCTGCCCACACTCCGCCTGCATTAGGAGTTCTGGGGCAGAGTGTTGCTGCCCCCAGTGCCTGCCTTCCCTGTGCTCTGGGGCTGGAGAGGCAGGGCTGGGGCCATGACACACACCCTCTGCCCTCCTCCTTCCCCAGGGCTAGACAGGACGCGCTGCGTGGAGCATCCTCCTTCCTCTCCCAGTGCTCTGGGGCTGGAGAGGCTGGGCTGAGCCAGGTTGCATGGTGCAGCATGTCCTCTGTGGTTGGGAGGGAGACCAGGTGCATGGCACACTGCCCTGCCTCCTGGGAGGGGGGGCGTTCAGAAGAAGGGACTGGGCTGGAGGTGAGGTGAGGGGCTTTCCTCCCCTAGCCGTGCCTTACCACTTGCCCATGAATATCATGATTTTCCTCAGACAGACATGTCCTACCACCTAGAAATGGTCAGTTTCAAGCACAGGTTGAACCTTTCTAGTCTGGCACTCTGGTCCAGCAACATCCGTGGTCCGAAAGAATTTTAGTTAGACGGATGCCCACTTTTCATGGGTATGGCCAAGTTTTCTGCAGTCCCATAAAGTTGGTTTATAGCTGCCAGTCCTGACTCTCTGTGCTGTGCTGGTTCTGTAGTTCTAATTTACGGTACTCCTAAGAGTCCAGTAAGCAGCAGAAGTGTTGATAATGCTGCTAGACCGTATTGATCTCCCATGGTCTGGCAAATTCTCTGGTTCAGCACCAGTCTGGCACCCTGGGAACCTGACTAGAGAGGTTCAACCAGTATAAGAAAATATGCAGGAAAGGGAGTGACCCAGCAGGCTACCAGGTCGCTCCAGCTTTTGCCACCATGGTGAGTGGGGGGAAAAGGAACACCTCTTGCTGCTGCCCTGTTCCTGGCCTCCCAGTAATCCCCCGGCTCACATGAGGAAGGGGGGTGGGGGAGGGCTTTGAGCAAGAGGTGCAATGGGGGCATGGTAGGGACACAGGGTAGATCAGAGGCAGGGCAGACGGTGGGGCCTGTGGGGAGGAGGAGTTGCCCAGGGCTCCATGCCCCCTAGGAACAGTGCTGAACTCAGCCATGGAACTAATTGCCTTAATAACAACCATGTGGATGAAATCAATTGCTATGCTCTCTAATGAACTACAAAAGAAAAATGAAAAAAGACAAAAACACCCCCTCACCTGTGGGTGAACACTGTTTAAAAGTGATCACTCTATAGCTGACCTCTCAGTTCCCATCCTCAAAGGAAACTTGCACTATACCTTCAAAAGATGAGCCCGGGAGCTTAAATTAATAACATCGCCAGACCCTAAAAGTCATGAGCTGAAAAGAGACTTTATTACAACAATCCATAACTAGGGCCCCCACCAAATTCACGGCCACAATGTCACAGACTCGGAAATCCTCCTGGCAGAATCTGGTCTGTTTTGGTTTTTCCCTGTGCTATACAAATTTCACAGAGGAGACCAGCATTTGTCAAAGTGGCGCTCCCGACCCAAAAAGGAGTGGCAAGTTTATTTTACAGGGGGTTATGGTATTACCACACTTACTTTTGCGCGGCCTACAGAGCTGGGTGGGTGGAGAGTGGCAGCTGCTGACTGAGGGCCCGACTCCTTCAGGTAGCCATGCAGAAGGAAGGGTGGCAATGCCCATGCAATGCCATCCTTGCTTCTGCTCTGCTGCTATTGGAGCTGGCTCTGCCCAGCAGCCACTGTTCTCCAGCTACCCAGCTCTGAAGACAGGGCCACCAGCAGCAGCAGTGCAGAAGAAAGGGAAGCAGTACCACAATCACCACCCCGACTAACTTTGCGACCCCCTCCTTTCCAAGTCTGGACTGTGAAATTTCAGATTTAAATAGTTGAAATAATGAAATTTACTATTTTTAAAATCATCTGACCATGAAATTGACCAAATGGACCATACATCTGGTAGAACCCTATCCATAGCCCACTAACTCTTCCCCATTCATATCTAGAAAGCTATTAATGGTTAGCTGCTCCTTGAATGGTCCCTTGAAATAAGGTGTTAACTACTTATGCTAAACAATCTGCACCAATATCAAGTTAAGTCTCTAGCAATAGAGGGCACTGTATTGCTTGAAAATGCTCTCTTTCAGTTGAGACATGACGTTAAACTTGTGGCGAGTTTTGGACATGAAGATCACACGGGCACTTTTCAGGAGTAATGGTGTTAACTCCAGTGTCCTGGCTAAATTCAAATTTGGGTATTTCTGCCTATATTAATTCCCCCTTGAGTTTCTCATGAGTATAGTACTTTCTGTCCTAAACTGGTGTGTGTGTGTGGAGTTAGTGTGGAGTTGAACATCTGCCACATTCTGCCTCAGAAGTGGGTGTTTATTTAAAAGATACTATGTTAAGTATATCTCTGCTTAACTTAGGAAGCTTTTTAAACTTTAATTGAGCAGAAATCATCCTCCCAATCTAGCAGATGGAGATGAAAATTCTACTGATCTTTGCCAAGGGGAATTAGAAGCAAGGGAGTTCCGCTTCTGTGGAATTCTGTTCCCTCTCCATGGACCTCTAAATGTGGATTAGAGTGAAAAATAGGGAAAGGGGGCCATATCAACATCAGAGAAAGTCCTCAGCAAAGTTAGTTCAGACAGATTTTTGTGTACATCCAATCTGTGCGGTGGACCCTGACTAAGTTGAGAGAGGGTGAGATGCCCAAGGCAGAAACCAGCTGGAAAGCTAGCTGCCAGAAAGCTGAGTTATGGAAAGTGGAAGTTCCCAGAGACCGTGCAGAGGCACAGATTTCTTAGCACACAGAAAGATACGTGGGTTTTGGGTGTCCCTGCAGTAGGGCTGATGGGGAGAGGGAAGAAAGGAGATCTAAGAGAGTCCTTCAACTAACACATATGAATGTTTTGCACAGGATGATTTGATTCTTTTATGTGAGCTAATCCTCTAAGATAAAAAGATTCTATAGTTTCAAGCAAAAGTATCAGGCCAAATAATTAACAAGAAAACAGGAAAATTCCACTTAACGATAAAAGTTTGCAGTGCAGTAAAGAAAAGGCTAAAGACTGCATTTCAGCACCCAGACTGGTTATTCCTGTACTCTTAACATGATACCGATTCTCTTCTTAAAAATGTTCAATAGAAATATATTTTTTTTAAATTCTGAATCACAGAATTTTATACTTTTTTCTTGCACATCCTACTTTATAATTCAAACCAGTAATTTATTAAATGCCATGTGTTAGTACTTTGGTAAATACAGTTAGCATTGCTTTGTTTAACAAACACACTAAATGCAAGTGAACATCTTCTTTGCAGCAAAGAAAAAGTGCAGTTTTATTGCTTAAAATGAAACAACTTGAGATAAAATGGCTAGTAGATAAAATTCCAGAGTCACCAAGGAGTTAATGGTACCGTTTACACTTGGGAATTTTCTGTAACATGCTCCTCCTTCCCTAAAACTGCTGCCAAAAATCATCTGACAGGAAACGTAAGATTAAGTTTGTCCTACCTAAGTGAACAAAGACTGCTCAGAGCAGGCAACCGATTTACTGCAGAGCGGGAACTTTCCTAATCCTGCTGGAATCTGCAGTGCCACTCAGAAAATATCACTGGAAAAGTTGTTTTCTTTACTCAACAACTTGCCTCTAGATCATCTCATTTTGGTTGCACTGCAGATTCTTGCTGATGCTCCCATAAAGGTTAACTTAAAGCTCCAAACATAATCATGTGGAAAATGGACATTATTGATTCCTATGGTCCATTGTTCCCCCATTCTAAGTCCCCGAAGTTCAAGTTCAATCTGGAATTACATCATGTCTGGTTTCTCCTGGTTACCAGACGGCTTGAGACGTGACCACAGCTACAGAAAAAACAAACAGCCTTCTTCACGCTTCGGCTCCCCTATCGATTCAAACATAAACTTTTTTTCTTTCTCTCAAGTATGCTTCAAGTATGGAGCATGGTTAATTTAGAGATTAAGTTCCAAATTAGATTATCTAATGGCATCTTAATGGATTGCTGACCCATTTCCTGTGGGATGGCAGCATGCAAGTCTGGCTGGAATACAATTAATTCCTTAGGAAGTGTTCTGAAGATGTTTGCCGAGATGGAAAGGAAACATAATGTTCTGCACATCTTTCTTTATCACAGAGTTGGGTGAAACTTTAAGAGAGCAATTTAAATGGATAAAGATCAGAAATCCTTGCATTTGTCTGCTGTGAACACTTTTCTCACTAGAAGATTTTCACTTCTTCTTTCACAAGTTTGTACTTTTATCCCAAACAAATATGCGCTGCAGAAATTATGTATTAATTTTTTAATGCAACAGATCATTATAGAAACACTTAGCGATAATTCACTTGTTAATGATTTTGTATGTTCACTAGATTTGAACAGACACAAGGTACTATGGTTTGGAAAAACAATCTTAGCAATTTCCACCTCCCCTCCCACTGCCCTACGAACTGGAGATTATTCTATTCAATTGCCTTATCTGCATTATTATCACAACCCCAGAGTAGCGCTAGGGGCAAAGAGTGCTGCTTAAAAAACTGAACATTTTGAACACCCCTACAGCTAAAGCTGAAAAGGAAATTCAGCACTCTGAGAATAAAGCTCCCCTCAGGAGCTCCAGGAACAAACCAGCTGTTGTACTGTACTTATGTGTCAAGATAACAAACTGAAGGCAGGAAATGCTAGCCTAGTGCATTTGCCTGGGTAGCGTAAATGTAATGTTAAAGTAAGAGTTAACCCTTAAGAGCAGCTGCGTTTTTTTAAAATATAAATTATAGTAGTTGAGAAAAATAGGAAACTTAACAATATCTGTGATAAAATGTACATTTTACCACTAGTAGTTTGTTTACAATTTGAAAAAGTCTTCTTGGGAAATATCCAAAACTGGTAAGTATACAAGGGCCCAATCCCACATCCCTTTGTTCATCATACTGGAGTCAACGTGACTACCATGTGGGTAAATAACAGCACTGGATCAAGTACTCAACCTATATATTTCACAGAATCCTTCCCCACCACACACATGGCTTAAGTTTTACTTATGTACATCTTTTGTTTACTGTGAAGTGCTTGGAACTGTATTTTGCAATTTGATTCCAAATATTTCCAACTGTCTTAGCAAAGAGCCGAATGACCTTTGTTTACATAAGTTCTAAATATTATCTTCATCCGTACAACAAAAAGAATGAACTACAAGGTCTTAAATCAGTGAAGCACTTAGGCACATGCTTAATTTTAAGCATTATATAAACTAGATTACTTATGTGCTTTATTTTAAGCATATGCTTAAATGATTTTCTGAACCAAGGTCCTAATGTTTAGTGGAACAAGCAAATACATTATATACGCAGTCACCAGATAATGAAAATGTTGTCAATTCTAGGCTTTCATGGTACCAAGAACAAAATAAAATGTATTCCAATTATTAAACTAAAACCCTGGTTTTGCTTATTGTTGAGAATGTGGAACAGATGTTTCATCATGTAAATTTCTCCTTCACTGACACCAATGTGTTTATTTTAACCAACTGAAGTATACATCTGAGTTTATATAACTATCCACACACAGAATTATTCTTTTTTTAAAATAAGTGCATCGATGACCTAAGTTTCTTGTTTTGTATAACCCATGTTGTATTTCTCTAGTGATTTTAGAAGTTAATGTTTGAGAACTATATATATATATATAAATACAGAGAGAGAGAGAGAGAGAGAGAGAGAAAGAGAGAGAGAGAGACTACTTCACAAATACTTTTACTAGAAAAAAATAGCAGTTGGTTTAAAAATCCATAGATCATTCAGCACTGCTTGGTATGACTAGCAGCCAAAGATAAGATGAAGTACACACAAAGAACAAGCATAGGGACCATAACAGAAGGTGACTCTCCCCAAGCTGGGGTTGAGCAAGGTCGCAATAGTGAAGCATGGAGAAAACTTTCAGTTTGGTCATTTCTATCAACTGATCTATGCATACACAGAAAACCTCACTTTCAAGCACTGCTAATTCTTTGACCTCCATTAGTACAAATATTCAAAAAGACTTCTCAAAAATCAGCGCATCACAAAACATTAGTTGTTGCAACTTTAAACAATCACAAACCGCTTTTATAAAAGTCACTCTATTATCCAAATGAGTATTGCAGATATGGAGGAAATGCTGATCAAACAAGTTTGAGGAAGAAATCTTTTCTATTTTCGTTTAAAGCATGAAATACTGCTTTACCAAACCTTCAGAAAGGACCTAAGATTTTTTTCTTGTAATGATATAAAAGCTTACTTAAGAAAACTGCCCATTTCATAGAATCATAGAACACTAGATCTGGAAGGGACCTTGAGAGATCATCAAGTCCAGTCCCCTGCCCTCATGGCAAGATCAAGCACAGTCTAGACCTGTGTTTCTGAAAGTGTTCTGTGAAACCACTTTGAGAAACACATTAACTGGCCACACCGGTTTGTTTATTTATTGGCACTGCGGCCACGGAACCTCACGGCTCCCATTGTCTCCGTTTCACTCTTTGCAGCCCAGAGGAGCCGCGGGAAGCGGCATGGGCTGGGCCACCAATTCCCGCAGCTCTGCTTGGCTGCGAAGAGTGAAACGGAGCCAATGGAAGCCGTGAGCCTCCGTGGCCACGGCACCAGTAAATAAACAAAACAGGGTGTTTCTCAAAGTGGTTTCTTAATGTGTTTCTCAAAGTGGTTTCACAGAGCACTTTCAGAAACACTGGTCTACACCATCCCTGATAGATGCTTTGAAATCTCTCCACAGATGGAGATTCCACAACCTTCCTGAGTAATTTATTCCAGTGTTTAACCACCCTGACAGTTAGGAAGTTTTTCTAATTGTCCAACCTAAACCTCCCTTGCTGCAATTAAAGCCCATTGCTTCTTGTCATATCCTCAGAGGCCAAGGAGAACAATTTTTCTCCCTCTTCCTTGTAACACTCTTTTAGGTACTTGAAAACCACTATCATGTCCCTCTCAGTCTTCTCCTTTCCAAACTAAACAAGCCCAATTCTTTCAGTGTTCCCTCATAGCTCATGTTCTCTAGACCTTTAATCATTCTTGTTGCTCTTCTCTGGACCTTCTTCAATTTCTCCATATCTTTCTTGAAATATGGTGCCGAGAACTGGACATAATACTCCAATTGAGGCCTAATCAGCACTAAGTAGAGTGGAAGAATGACTTCTCGTATCTTACTCACAACAATCCTGTTAATGCATCCCAGAATCATGTTTGCTTTTTTTGCAACAGCATCACACTGTTGACTCATATTTAGCTTGTGGTCCACTATGACCCCTAGATTCAGTTGTGCAGTACTCCTTCCTAGAAAGTTGCTTCCCATTCTGTACATGTGAAACTAATTGCTCCTTCCTGAGTAGAGTACTTTGCATTTGTCCTTATTAAACTTCATCCTATTTACCTCAGACCATTTCTCCAGTTTGTCCCGATCATTTTGAATTATGACCCTATCCTCCAAAGCAGTTGCAATCCCTCCCTCCTTGGTATCATCTGAAAACTTAGGCCAATATCTAAATCATTGATAAAGATATTGAACAGAACCAGTCCCAGAACAGACCCCTGTGGAACCCCACTTGTTATGCTCTTCCAGCATGATTGTGAACTGTTAATAAATATTCTCTGAGAATGGTTATCCAGCCAGTTATGCACACACCTTATAGTAGACCCATCTAAGTTGTATTTGCCTAGTTTATTTGTTATAGTATCTCCCATTAATGCTTGCATGTTTTCTTTTCCACGGATGTTTAAAAAGATTATATGTATCCGAAAAGGCTACATTTTAAAAATAACCCCCACCTATTTGTGATTACATGTCTTCTCCCTCCTGCCGTCTTCCTGTTTAGCAATTTACATCCAGGGAGCACATGTGGTAAGCGTGACAACTGAAGTCCACAATACACAGGGCCAAATCTTCGGCTTGTCTAGTTGCACTGAAGGCAATAATACTACATTGATTTATAACACCTGAAGATAAGGCCCAATCACTAGCTCATAAGCTTCTTGACTGTGTGGAGAGTAAGTTACACTCTGTGCTACAATAGCTTACTTGAATTCATTCTTGATAGTACAAAACTAAGGATAAAAACTACCTATACAATGGGGATTTATAATGTGAATCACTGTCTTCGAGGACCTGAGATGAACCCACTAAGTCGACTTCCCATTTGTTGTAGCAACTGAGTACTGATGTGAGAAATGATTCTTTTGGCCACTTGCTGCTCCAACATAATTTCAGAATCCCACCAGACTCCAAAATTATTAGGAAATAGGTACAGAAAATACATGCAATCAAGTAATTTAGCTGTCGCAGATCATTTGTTATGTAAGATTGCTATAACAATACTGATTTAATAGTTTAAATTTGGGATTCATATATAATACCCAACTTTCCATTCAAATATCAAACATTTCCAAGTTTATACTTAAAACACTGAGCAATCAGCGGAAAACACGGTATGTCATCTAGCATATTGCACAGCAAGATTTTATATTTCCACACACGCTCACAAACATATGCACATGAATTATTTGGAAAGTGATAGCAATGATACATTGTCATATTTGTATACACATGCCTCCAAGAGATATAAGTGTAGGGGAGAGACTACTTTGTCTATTAGGCTCCAAATCTGTGGGCTTTTCAGCATGTATATAAAATCCCCCCAGTGAGGTAAGTCAAAGTGAATTGGGCATCTGAAAGAACTGAAAGACTGAGATATCCCACAATGGAATTGATTATTATCTATTTTTATACACACACACACACACACACACACACACACACACACCTACTACTATCCTACCCAATTATACATATTTTACATATATATATATGTATGTAATTGATTCTGTATCAATAGCTAATGTTTCTTTAGCATGCAAAGAAAATAACTATAATTCTAATTATTTTGTATTTTAATGTATAAAAGACATGGTTTACATCTTACCTTTGTGAGAATGCTAGTGACCTAAATCTATAACATCCCAAGCTTGATAGATATAATTGGTTCTATGGATAATATGATTATTCATTCTCAAAATAGTACCTGCATATATTGCTATATTAGTCACCTATTGTTTTAATCACACCATCTTTTGCATATTATTCTGTAAGCCCCAAAGTATGTTACTGTAGTTCTTTAAACTATATGTCCTAAATTCTGCAGTCCTTTAAAATTACAAATGCCTTGCACTTGACAGCAAACATTTGGCATCCCAGATGCTTAACTAAAGTATATTCTAACCGTTCAATTTAAATTAAAGATAATGTAAATGTGTATTAAAGAAATGTTATACATATATGTTTTGGTTAAATTTTGACATATATCCTGAAGGCCAGCTAAAAACAGATACTAAGCTCAATGTAACTTTTTTAGATGTAGTGTAGCATTGGAAATAATTAAAATGTTACCTTTGCCAAGTAATTCCCAATGTATCCTCACTGGCACTGGGGTATAAATGCCTGCCGTTTTGATTCATGGTCCAGTCACAAATCCTCAGCTGTCAATTGAAACCTAGCAGTCAGATATGGATCGAGCAGTACTACAGTTTTTAGTATTTAAATGAATACATGCAAGCTAGTACTGTACATGGCACAAACCTTACTTTCCCCAAAAGTAACTTAAAAACAAACAACCCCCCCAAAAAGAACATAAACCCCATTATGCTGAAAAATAAAATTCCTATTTTTGTTTTTATTTTAATAAAATGCTACTTTAATATGCTCTTCTATTAATAAAGCATAAAAGAATAACTAGTGTTTAGCACATAACAATTAGCCATTATTAGATTACAAACTGAGCTGGAATAAAAGAAAATGTTAATGTTCAATAGTGAAATATTTTAAGAAAGAAAATCAAAATGCTGTGTTTTATATGCAATGTACTAAGTAATCTGTACTAGGTAAAGTTAAAATATAATCAATATCTGGAAGCATGCATTTGGTAAAATACAGAAGACATGCAATTATAGAAAAAGTCCCCAAATTACACAAACTTTATGTCTCTATCTTACTGTTTTAGAAGGGTAGATGTATTTCATAATAGAGGTTTATTAATTTAGTGTTACTGAAAGTGGTATTACTTAGCAAGAGGTGATAAAATAATCTAATCTTGTTCCAGACTCAAAATAATAGCATTTAAAATACTTTATTACATTTAAATATAGTGAGGAATGCACTAAATGTAAGCTGAAACAAATTCTTCCCAGATCCCCAAATCATCAGTTCTGCCCTTCACAGATTGTTCATGTAACCCTATACAGCTCTGTTTGTTTAACAGCTGCCCTACAGTGCTAGCAGATTTATTGAAAAGATATACTGCTTATTTTTATGTTTAAGAAAGTAAACTTATGTGGCTTGAGACGAAAACATACAAAAAGCATAGTTTTTAACCTCTGCATATCCATGCTATAATTAAATTACTGTTCATCTTACATGATACTATACTTTGAATTAAAGATAACTTGAACTCTAAGATATACTGCATAAAATGCATTTTTCTTTCTCCATGCAAATTTTAAGTGCCTTTAAAAGTTGCAGACAATGGCAAACAAACTAAATGAAATGATTTACACAGTAGCACAATTAACTACAGCCCTTTCCTGATAAATACATATGTTAAAGACAAGACCATATTGCAGTCTTGACCCTGTCTGACTGTTACACTCATAAGTTTCCTGCAGTTGAGATTTGAGAAATAGAAATGTTAGTCTGTTTTCATAAGGTTTGTTTCTTGTTTGTTAGCTAAAGAACTCTGAGAGACCTTCTAAAGACTATTATAAGCATGACTAAACTACATTAAATTAAGAAGGAAAGGAAACATTCAGTCCAAAAAGTTTCCTAGAGTTTAACTATAAAGAATATATTAAATATTTCAAAGGAAGAGGTATGGTGTGTGCATTTTACCATAGTCACTATATGAAACTGTTTCATAAGCAGTATTTTTATTTTGAAATCTAATAAAATATATCTCCTCAAATACTCTAGCAAGTAAGTGTAGTGGTTATATTTGTGCTACAATATTTAACACACTGTCAGCATTTTCTTTTTATAAGCCTATATTTTAAAGGCTTATGACTTGGTTATAAAATTCACTTTCAGTTGAAACATGATTTCTAATGTTTTAAAAATGGAAACATTTTTTCCCTTTTTACAAAATTTAGACCAAACCAACCAAACAAAACCCCCACTAGTTATAAGCCATAGAAATGCCAAAACCAGATCTTATTGCTACTGAATGATTTTATGTTCTCATCTAATTAAAAAATCTGACAAACAATTACTTTGTAATATAACCTAACTGCTCTTGGTATTTGAGTAAAGCAATAAATGGCTGATACATTACAATTTAATAAATCAGATACTATGCATAAACAGTAATTTTCACCCTAAAGTACTCATATGGATTTTAGTATATACAATAGATATCCTGAATGTGTAATTGTACAAACTTCAAGGGCTTTTTGAATCTATTTCATAAATGTTAATGACACACTCTATTTATTATGCACATACATCCATATAATTGTAACTATGGTTTATGTATAATATATATACATATAAATATACTGGACATGCATACATACACACAGATATACAGATGCATACATGGCCAGATCCTCAGACAGTGTAAATTGGGATAGTACCATTCATCTGCCCCACCAGATATATAAACATGCTAAATTAGAGGAGCATATGATTAATCTTCCAAGAGCCTAAAAATGCAGCAGCTGTCTTCTAAACCACTTCCCTGTGGCTTATGTTTACTGTTCCAAACTTCTGAGCAGTTTCAAGCAGCCACCATTTTGTTTTCAAAATTAACCTACCAGGGAAATGCTTCCTCTTCCCAACTCTTCATGTAGAATTTCCCCCGTATGCCTAAGATTTAGTTCTGGGCCAACAATAGCCATAGCAATATCACTTTAAAATCTGATATCTTGTGCCACTGCTGGGGTAGAAATGGTTTGGCATCTTTACTCATGGCCTGGATTAATAAAAGAGTGCCTAAAAACCTCAGTTCGGGGAGGAAGATTTCAATGGAGCAGACAATGTGGAGACAGCAGTGAAGTTGCACACTCAGGTCACCTTTGCAAGCCCAGAGGGGTTTCATAGTTCTATTAGCCCAGGTCTACACTAGAGAATTATTTCAAAATAATCCCCCTTATTTTTAAATAATAAGTGGAGTGTCCACACTACCACACCTGTTATTTCAAAGTAATGGGCTGGTTATTTCGAAATCTGTGCTCCTACTTTCCTCGGGGAACAAGTTTATTTCAAAATAGTTATTTCAGGAGTTATTATTTCTAATTCAGTGATTTCAAAATAATTTCCTACTGCAGATGTGCCCTTGATTACCGAGGGCTGAGAGGTCTATGCTTCCCACACTCTCACCTGGGAACTTCATACCAGTGAAAACAGGAGATTTCCAGCTCTGTAATGGGATACATAACACTTGCTTCTAGATTTGGACACTGGAGTTTTAATATTAAGATTTTTCTGTGTTATTTTAGGTCATTATGGATCCAGTCAAAGGCCAAAAAGCCTCAATATAATTTATAAGCACCTAAAATTATGCAAGTTGCATATGCCGTTATGCCACCTACGGATCAGAGTACAACGTACTTCACCTTCATCCTGGAACATCAAATTGAAAGGCCTTCTATAAAGAGAATGAAGGAGCGAGTGGCACAAAACAGACTGTATGCCACCCAAGGATTTCCCTTGGTCCAGAAGAAGATCTGGCTCTTCTTTTACAACAGTTCTCCTGCCACTTTATGTCACTGAAGTGGCACTAAGCAACCTGAGCCAGAGCCAAAGGTCCCACTAGTTTGCCTTTTCCCCCCCTAGACTTTTGGTAACCATGGCACCTTGGCATTTAAGCAAAGGGACCCAAGCAAAGGGATTCAAGAAGTTGTCCCAAACAAACTTTTTAGAAGCTTTCTAGAACATCTGTACATAGCTTTCCCCTCTACAATGTTTCTTATGCAGAATGGTGTGACACGCAATCAAATGTTTTAAATTCCTCTCTCACAGAATCACATATGACAAGGACATTTACAATACATTTACATTAGAGTTGCAATCCCACTACTCAATCCTTTAAATAATTTTAGGGGGTAATATTTAAACAGGCTTTATATTGTCATATTTCAATAAAATTATTACCTAATATTAATTCTGATCTCATGCCCCTTTGATCATCAGTAAAGATAAACATGCATCTGAAAAACTGAGTGAGTGGTAGGAGACTGCTATGATTTTTGTTATCTGAGAAAAGCCCATAAAGCTAAACATTTGCATACCGTCATTGTTTTGACTGAAACTTCCTTTAAATGTGTTTCCTTTCCAGCAAGCATATGTGAAAGATGACCTCTTATCCATTTACATACCTCTTTGGCAGTCATGTGATCAAGTTTTACGTCAAACTGTCAATTATGATAAGAGAGACAATAAGAACAGCCTAAGTGTTGATAACCTGTTTCCTGACTTTACTGAGAAGCTCTGTTTAAGGGTCCACTTGTGTTCTTCTTTCAGTCTTTTGCCTGAAGCAAAAGTGATGTGCATCCAAAACATTTTTAAAACAGACCCTGTTTTCAGTGGTCATTTCAGTTTACATTTTCAGTAACACATGGTATGAAGGGCCTTCCATTCTGAGCAGCATAACGCAAGAACTAAAAGGATGTATATGGAAAGAACAACTTTCTACTGCAGAAATTCCTTGAAAAGAGTAATCTTGTGGAGAGGAAACAATTAAATAGGAACAAAATGCTGCTAACAGTTTTCTAGTATGAAAATACATTTAAGATGTCTAAAGTATTTCTTATTATAGAATGGTATCATGACCTCTTAATAAATGTCAAAGCTGTGTGAAAATCATGCATAATGGATACCACACCCTTAGAGTCAAAACTCTAGTGAAATCCATGCTGTTATATTAAGTACAGTAAGGATCTGAGGAATTTAGCAGCTCAGTTATTAGCCCCAAGATTAGTTAACATACATTATAAAGTAAAGTTTTAAAGTTTAATAGTATCACAGGATGATAACTTTCTCACTAAAGACATTTGTGCTTGCCTGCATGTTTTCTTAATGAAAGAATGAAAATAATCTCCCATTTACTCTTTCTAAAAACTCAAAAGTGTTTTAAAAGTTAAATAATTATGCATGGAAACATCAAGAGCAGGCCTAGTGACTTATTTATTTACTTTTAATAAGAAGCGTACTAATTGGGAAGCCATTACATTTTACGTGCAATTAACACAAGAGAGAAATATTTTCTTCTTTTAAATAGGTAAAATCCTGGTGTTTTTGGCAGCATAAAAACTTTAGATCCTGAAGTAATTTTGATCAGATACTAAGAATCCTATTGTTCCTATTGTATTTTGTGAATTCAGTGATAAAAACTGAATGAGACCAAGGAAATACCTCCATCCTTCTATCCAGGAATCCAGAGCAGACACTGTGCGAGCTGGAAAGAAGGCAGGACGCCATCTGTCCATCCATCAGACGTCTGCCCTGTTGTCCATTAACATGGAGTTTTGAAACTGAACTCTTTTACTAATGAGTGCTGTGTTATGACTGTAGACTCCCAAGAACAAGGATTCAAATCAAACTTTGGCACAACTCCACAGAACTCAGAGGACTTCAGCTTGTTCCACAGCTAATTTTTCACTTTTTCTGTGAGTCTAGACTTGGAAACCATGAAACTCTAGTGTCTGCTACAATTCAAATATAAGCAATGTGTATATGAACTAGAGAGGGAGGGGGGGGGGAGACATAATGCAATACTGCTGTGAAGATTATCCAATCTTCCTTTTATGCAAAACTCCTATTTCAATCAACACATTTCTTAGCACAGAGATTGCAGTGTGCCAATGCAGAATTCATCTGTTCATGAAGTCACTCCACCAACTTCCCACAACAAAGTTAAGAATAAAGACCTTACTAAAATTCTAACTATAAGGTAACATTTGAACAATGATTAAATAGGAGACTTTAGATTAAGCAACATCCCCAGAAACATGAGTCCATTACTAACAGTTAACAACTTTTGCATATTGATTAATGAATTAAGGAAAACTTTTATGTTCTAATCAAGTAGCTATTAACAATTTATAATAGCCAATTTAGGGGGCTTGGGGATGGACTACTTTTTACAACAAAGCAATAAGATGCTTTATAAGCATATTTCTGATGAAGAACTGCTTATGTAGATGACTTTCTAGATGCAGTTAACATGAGAAATTTGTTGTGTTATTGTTGATTTTCAATTATGAAATACCTGGCCGTTCAAGACAATTAGAACCAGCACCAACCAATGATCACAACAAATGTATACTGCATAGATTTATAACGCTTCATCATAACTTGCCTTTCTAATTATCAATGTAGCATGCTAAGTAACATGTGTAATAGCATATTCTTCTCACTATTCAGATCTGTAAATGCAAATGCATTGCTCCCAAAGGTGCTACACACACAGACACACACACACAATATTTCCAAATTATATTCAATGCTTCCCACCATAAATGTAAGTATTCCAGCAATTTTGTGCATAAATTATTTTACTGGAAGTTTAAAAGAACTGTCATTTTATTTTGTTAAAAAGTCTATTTATAAGAGAGATTCACAAAATAACATACAGCTTAAATTTATGGTTGTTGCTATAATTTATAGAGGCTACATTATGGTTCTTTTTAAACAACAACAAAAAACTCTCAATAATATACATCAATACTTCCCATAACCTGAAAGAATAAATCTCTATAAAGCCCCTCCAACAAAGTAAAAGAACCTACCTGTGACAATATTTATTCTTAAGAGGTCAATGTGTATTAAAGGGTACAGTGAATGTTTAAAAGATCTTTCTGGAACTAAAACCACTGGCTTTCTGCTTTAGAATTTCTCTCAGCTAATATAAAATGATTGATTGCCTTTATTTCATGTACCCCTTGATTTTCCTTTTCATTCATCATGGGCTGCTTTAAACTAAATGTATTCAGAACCTGCCACAAGAAAAGTGCTCTTTTAAATTGTTGTAAAGTAATGAAAGGATGTAGTAAATCAATCTCATTTCTGCCTTACCAAAGGATAACCTTTATCTACTGAAGTCATTTAGACAATTTCTGGTGGGTTTCTTTTCTGGATAATAAACATGTGTGGCACTGTCATCTCTGAGAGCTTTTTAGGATTTAGGATGATGAAGGTAACAACTAGTTAATTCTAAATTATTTTATGTATACTGTACTTTACATATATATATATATATATATATATATATATATATATATATATATATATATATATATATATACACACATACACACACACACACACACATACACACACTGAATTACTATTTATCTAGGGCTAAAAAGCTTATTTTATGATTAAAGTTCAGTGCATGCAACAGTATCAAATATTGCCTAATATTACATATATGTAAGCACGCACACATGTATATACAATCATATGTAATTTAAAAATCAAATGCAGAATACATGGCAGATATATATTGCTATAGGGATGCTACTATATGGATGTAAAAAACTGATACTTTAAATAAACAACAAATATTGACATTATACAACTCTCTACTTTAGAATATTCAATTTACACAGTGGATTTGAATCACAACATATTTTCCAGGTTTGAAACTAACGTGTAAATGTGCATGCACAAAATGTGTAAGCTTACTTTTTTCCTGAACCTTTTGGTTACAGGTTTAATGAGACTGCTGAAATTATCCAAATTCATTCTTAAAATATATTATAAAGACAAAAAAATATACAGGATACAAGAAAATTAAGCTGGCTGTAAGTACTTTCTAGGGATTTGAAACAATTTCTATAACTTTTGAATGTTCTCGAGAACAAAAAGTATTAAATAGAATATAGAAAAACAGAGACTCAATAAATTAAAATAAAATATATTTAAATTTGTTTTGCAAATCCCAACAATAACTGGATGTCAGAGACGTAGTATAACATAGCATTTAAAATTTCACAGCCACAGTATTTCAGAAAATGTGTGCAAATGTTTTTTAAAAATAGGTTTTAACCCTATAAATCTTGAATATGTTTAAAAATACAATGAACACATACTGTACATTTGTCAAATAGAGCCATATTATAGAAATTATGACACATTTTTTACTATAGCAATCCTAGAGATGTGAATAAAGAAAAATACCAGAAAATTTAGTGATAAGCCAACAGTTGGCAAAAAACAACTGTTATGTGGTATTTTCGTAATTGTTTACAAATGTTTTCAGTTGGGACTCACTGGTTAACAAAGATGGCAAAACATCAATTATCTTGAATAAACTATCATCTATATGATTTTCTCTGAACTCTTCATGTGGTGATCTTTAATATATACATACTGCCACTTTGGCCTTGGAATGGGGGAGGTTCATATGCAGCAGTATAGCTATGTCACAACAAACTCAGAGCATGTAAGTTAAAATAAAACAGTCATGAGTATCAACTGTCGATAAGAACCCAATCCTGAGAAAAAAAACAGTATTATAAATAATAGGAACTACTTCGCACACCTTTTCTTTCTTCCATATTCAATTTTTAAATTGAAAAACATTTTACGTGGTGTGAATTTCAAACTCTTCTACTGTCAGGATCTGGGAGTAGCATATATATACCTCATAAATATATTTACATTCTAAAGTGTCTGAATTTGTGTACACTGTTACTAGCAATGTGGGATTTTTGTATTTGCATGTCCCTGCTATTGAGTGCAGCTAATTTGTATATAAGCCACCATTAATCTCGGCTGTATATTTTCACAGTTTGGGTAAACACTTCATTTGCATTAAATTTACAGCATTAATGAGATGTGAAATTTAAAATGCTACTTGAAACATAAATGATGTAGGAAACTAGAACAAAAATGTGTTTTTTATCACAAGTGAAATCAGCAAACCAATTTAAACCTTTTAAACTAGGAATGATGATGTGTGACATTGAAAGTTTGGCTTTATAACATCTTCTGGAACTAAAATGCAGAAATGTAGGCTTAAACATCTGGAAAATATGAAATCGCTTGAGAATCATAATTTATACTGTTTAATCTTTGTTAATTTTGATTGGTTTTGAAATGAATTCTTGATTTTGTCTCTTGCACACTTTACACAGGCATAGTCTTAATATCCTTTTATGAAATCTACTTTTAAGTTCTTCAAAAAGAAAGTAATTTAAAGGGGCATTATAAAAAGTTCCTTAAGGTGGCACAAATCTAAGAAACAAAAGCATTTGCTATACTGATGTTTTTAGAGGGGTTTTTGTCTTTAGCATTTCTAGTCTTCACATGACTTATTGAAACCATTAGGATCCCATTCTAATCCAAGATGTCAGTGGCAGCATTTAGAAAGGTATATTGCAAAAGCTTGTCTGTATCATTACCCCTATGTGAAACTTGCCCACCTGTTGCTGGTGTAGGAAGGATGGGTCTCTTGGGCTTAGTCCCACATATCGATTGGCTTGGGATGTGCCTGAGGCTGTGTAGGCTGATTAAGGAAGAACAAAACACATTGATAAAAAATAGCGACCTGTCATTACTATTATACTGTGCATGTACATTACAGATATGAGAGATCCAGAGTTATGATTTGCAATGTATAGGAAGTGTCTGTGGATTTCTTTTATCGGTAACGCAAAAGAAACACTGGGACAAATTCAGCCCTTAGTTGCACAGCATGTTCAATTCCCATTCACTTCAATGGAAGCTGCATGTGTGAATCTGAGGTCAGAATTAGGCTTCTAGTTAGAATAATAATTCCTCTGCTTGCAGAATTTTACGACAAGTTAAAGGAAGCACTACATTTTAAAGTGTTATGAGCCTAACTTCTGGACCTCCAATTTATATTCGTTATATTATACCAATACATATCAGTTATAATAATATAAACATCCAAATGAAATCAAAGGAGTTACATTGGTATGAGTGAGAGGAGACCTATTAATTTATATTAATTCTTCTATTTGTGAATGCTGATCACAACATTTATACATTAAAAGTGGTTAGTTATTTAAAATTGAGACCTAAAGCTTGATTTGCTTATGTGGCATGAAATTAATCTTTACAGTTCTGTGAAAGAAGAATACAATGTGATCGGCACTAACCAGAGAAGGGTGTTAACTTTTGCAGAGCAGCATAATATTCAACATTCAAGGTATTTTAAACTCCATAAAATGGCTTTCACTTGGAGGCGATTTCAGTAAAATTTCTGTCTTTTGTGGTGCAGAACCAGAAAAATAGGTAGAGGAATCCAGGTGGCTCGAGAGATTGGTAAAGAGAAATGGAACCGATCAATTGTGACTAAAAGTCATTACCCTCTCATGGTGCTTAGTGACTTATGTGATCTCACTCTACTTCATTTTGTGCAGAGGACCAGACTGCAACAATCATCATTTCTACTGGCACCTTTGCTGGTGGTCAAAGCAGAGCTGCCAAAATGGAATGGATATGAAGACTCAGAATGGAAAGAGGAAGTTGGGTACAAGTTTTTAGATAATTGGCTGTTTGATGTTAAAATTATACAGGAAAAACAAAATCTTTCTGAATTTCTGAGGATTTTTATCATGGCTTTTTAATAGCAAACACCTTTCACTAAGAGATTGCTATAAAAATGGTTCAGATATTAGAAATAAATCATGGTTCCAGAGCTAGAGTTCTTTTTCAGAAATGTTATCTACGTCTGTTTTCTGTCTAGTTCTGAACAATTCATTTCTTGCATTTCAGAATAAAGTCAGTGTTAATCAATTGCTTTAATATGCCAAATAGATTGAAACTGACTAAGCAGCAACAATGACAGCACTTACATTATGTTAAGCAGTATCTGCAGCAAATTATTGTCCAAATACAACATTTTGTCTTTTTATAATTGATTGCCTATTAAAAATAAATTTGCAATATAGGACCAAATTCTCAAGATCAGTGTCAGCTTTATGTATTTCCAACAGCAGGATACCTGCCTTCAATTTTTGTTTCTTTTGTTTTCTGGTTACTGGAAAATTTTCATTTGTGCATGTAATGTTCTGTGCTACCACTTGTAAATACAATTTGCACACTATAATGGAATGTGCACTCAAAGACTTTTCATGTACATGCACTAGTGATAGAGATGTTCTGCATGCAGAAAGATGTCTCATATCAAAGTACCTATAAAAGATGTAGGTGCTCAAGTTCCACTGAAATTCAGAAAAATGGAGTACTAATTTGTTTAGGCTCTTTTGAAAATCCCAGGCTTCACCCTTAATTGCCTGTATAAATATTAATGCACAAACAAGGTTGGTTTCCTTCTAAAAAAAACTCCTTGAGTAGGCCATAATGCAGGCAGGTAGAGTGCAAGTTTCTTCCTGCAACTCTGATATCATATTTGATCTCCCTGCCATTCCAGGCCATGGTCTCTCTTGAGCACAGATAAGACAATAGTGCCACATTGTATGATTTTGATAAACAAGAACTAGGATGAAACTACCAATAATCCAAACCAAATTTGGATGGAGGTTCCTCTCCCACCCTGAGGTAAATGGCTACAGTATTAACTTATTGTCTGCCACTGATTATATCAGAAATAGCAGCACCTCAAAGGAGCACAATTTGCACCATAAACCAGCAAGAAGTGTGTTAATCCACTCCTACATTTAGAGTTCCAGAAGCCTCTTTTGCTATCCCAATAGAATAGCTAAAATATTTCCATAATCAATTATTAATCAGTTTATAATTAAACAGTGATGTTTTACCCAGATTATCTTTAGGATTTAGTTATTTCCTTTTGTAATACATTTTATTCAATTTTTCCTTTATGTGTTACTTGCTCAGGGTATAGCTAGACTGTGGGGGGGTTTCGGGATACCAGAGGTATCCTGAAAAAACTCCGCCGCGTCCAGGGAATGTGTTTGCTCTTCTGCTTTTTTTGCAGAAGACCAAATGCGCTCTTTTGGAAGCCCCTGTATTTCTCATTACACAAGGAAGAAGGGAGCTTTTGAAAGAGGGTTTTTTGTTTTGTTTTTTAAAATTTGGCCCAGTCTAGACAGGCCAAATTAGGAAAAGCCTCTTCCGACAAAAGTATTGGAAAAAGATACGCAACATACGGTGCACATGTTATATATCTTTTTCCAATGGATCCTCACAGTCTAGGTGTAACCTCAAACTCATTTGAATCTCTATTTTAATTTACAAAATAAGAGCTTAAAATAACAAATATCTTTAAGAATACTATTTAAATACTTGTTTAATTATAATCCAATGTCTAGAGACCACACTCTAAAATGATCCATTTTCATGTAACTGATCCTACAGAAATCCTTCTTCTTTTATGCCTGCTACATACTTTTGTTTGTTTGGTTTGGCTTAAACATAGTTTAGGCTCTAAGTACCCCTTGGAAGATAGACATTTCAGCTCAGAGATCTTCTTTTCTAAGCAGTCTGATCAGGCCTATTTTCTAAAAATGTTACCAGTAGTCTGTATTAAGTAATGTTGGCCCTCTATACACCTAAAAAGGTCAGGAACAATATGTACCCAACTTTGTTAACGAAAGTGTAGAAAGCTAGATAAAAATTAACCCTTTGCATATCATTGGTCATGAAATGCTTAAACAAGATAGAAATGAGCAAATGACATTAGCATGTACATTTGCACATACTTCCAGGGTTGCAATTCCATTGAAGATAATAGGATATATAATATGGTGCTGAGCATGTTGTACAAAGATGCGCAAACTTTCCAGGCATTAAAAAAGAATATGTAATTAAGCCAACCCTTGCAGAATCAAGGGCAGTGAATTAAAATGTCCTTTTCTGTATGCCGCATCTTTTTTTAAAGCTACACAACCTATATAAACATGCAATGATCATAGCTCTGATTCAGTATGCTTTGTAACAAAGATTGATTTCTGTAGGAAAGCTCATTGAGGAGCAATTATCTAATCTCTTTTTGGAATCCAAGTGTCGGTGATTTGAAACCTTGCAGTCTGAATGTGCTTCTCAATGTCATTACAATGTCCACCTTTGATGAACAATCATGTTTCATTTTTTCTCAGTGGGTGGTGCTCAAACAGATATGCTTTCCCCTTAATATTTTTGTTGTCATGTAATAAACATCAATTCAAATAATATGATGATATGACTAAAATTTGAGAAGGAAAAGCTTTGTGGTCAGTATAAATCATGAGCATCCACCTGGTCAAATAGTAGGAAAAGGCACCTTTTTTGGCCTTAATTTGAAATTATATTGAATCTTCGATGGACATTTTTTGTTTCCTAGAGAAATACTTACTGGTTGCTGTAGGTGAAGATGCCTCACCTTCAGTGGATGTAGTGATGGGTTTAGTATCTGTCATGGTCAGAGTCACAGGTCTCACCGCACTGTGATGGGGAGAGGGTGCCAAAACTGGAGTAAAATGGCCAGGCACTTTTCCTACTACTTGACCACTGCTGTTAGGCTACAAAACAAAACCAAAAGAATGCCTTGTGAAATATACACATTGTGTATTTTTAAAAATCTACCAACGTCTCTTAGCGTTTTGTAGAACATTCATCACTGCAGTATCTATGTGCCAGATTCTGTAATAGTTATAAACTAATGTAGCTATTTATATATAGTATACTTAGCAGATAGCAGACTAGGCCTCATACATGTGATTCACAGTAACCTTCTGATCAGTTATATTCTGTTCTTGTTATGATTTTCATCAACATATTTTATAATAATAGTGCTGCTTACATAGTAGGGTTCAGTTGGCCAAACACGGAGCCTAAAGCACTTAATAAAAACATATATTAACACTGCAAAAACTGCCTTAGCATAGGCCAGTATTCTGGCTGGCTTGGGAATGTATGCAGAACAAGCAAACAGCTGTTTGTTCTCTGCACATGCCTGAAGTCTGACTAATAAAAGCAGGGAAGGTTGCATAGGAGGCCAGAGAAAGAGGCGCTAAAATGTTTAGATGCAGCCATCTGGCCCCAGCCCGACCAGAATATGTCCCTTTCACACAAGATGTGAAAACTGTGAATTCTGTACATTTCAGGAGTATTGTGAGCCAAATCAACTCTTTTCACAAACTGACATACAAGATGTACAAGAAATAGTGTGTATTTAGATCTATGACACAAACAGTGTCAAATTACCTTCAGCATACACATATATGACAGTATGATCTATTAACCTGTGGAATAGTCTTCCAAGGCAGCCTTTTCCTCTCAGTCTTTTAAAATTAGAATGGCTAAATAAACAATAGTGAATATTGACTGGATAAATATGTACAAGTGGAGACCAATTCTGTATGGACAAGAAAGTTCAT
Organism: Pelodiscus sinensis; assembly: GCF_052426305.1. Taxonomy (NCBI): domain Eukaryota; kingdom Metazoa; phylum Chordata; order Testudines; family Trionychidae; genus Pelodiscus; species Pelodiscus sinensis. Next base: position 24,142,604 of record NC_143057.1, on the reverse strand, counting down.
TAGTTGACATAATAGGTTATTTCTATCCCTAAATGCTATTGTTCTATGATGAAAACCAACAGGAAAATTTCTCTCTTAACAGGACCATTTTGTACTTTCATGTAGCAAGGCTATAGGATAAAAGATGATCTGACATACAGTTCTATAACATCTATCTACTACAGGACTTATTGTGATATGTGGGCATTCACTAATCGGAAAATAGACACAATTATGTATACTGTTAATGTCAGATCTAAAAACAGTTTCAAATTAAGGAGACAATAACAGTTCATGGCGATGAAAGGTTCATTTGAACTGAAAACACATTGTTGGTATTCCATATATTTTCTCTATTCTATGAAACTTTCAACAACTGGATAGGTCTTTGTTTTCCTACAAATCATTCAACCCCTGAAATACAAACTTTAAAGGAAAAAGAGTCATGGCATTAATAAATACAAGACAATATACATTCAATACATAATGGCGTGGTATAAAGGTTTAATCGTCATCTGCTTGGATAATGACATTACTTATAAACTGTAAACACATAAATAAGTTATGTAGGTCTTTCCACCAGTACCAATAAAAGCTTAATATCACATCACACCATCATACATTCTGTACATGTCATATTTTATTAATACCCCATTTTAGCAATATTTCTGATCGTTTTATTTTTATTGTTGCTATTTTAAATATCCCTTGCCTTTGAAATCAGGAGTCATAAATCCAAAAGTACAAGCCTTGGAGATAAAGGAAAACTGTAGCTAACAGATTTTCAGAAACCACTAAAATATCTCAAATAGATTTCCCATCTATAATTTTTCAGGACTTAAACACTGGGATGTCCCCAGAATCATGCATAACAACACACTGTAAAGTAGGTTTTTATAAGCTATTTTTAGCTCCAAGAGATTGCAATATATCAGATTTTAAAAGAGCTGAGGGTTGAATAGAGTAATTTTGATAGGAAAATTCATATTTATGTAGAAAAGAAAAAAGTATCTGGCTGCTGCACTACAGTTTGGATTATTTCCGTTAGTTCGAACTAACTTTGTAGTGTAGACATACCCCTAGAAGTTTTACCTGGCATTTCTTGTGTCCTTAATTCAATTAATTTTCGTTTTTGGGAAATGAAATGAAAATGTACATGCTTCATTTTAAATCATTGCTCTGGGTGGGGCTGGGGATGAAGGGTTCAGTATGCAGGCTGCCTTGGAGATCGAGAACTACTCCCGCCCTCCCGCACTACAGCAGATTGGGGCCAGGTGAGAAGCACCTCTCCGTGGGCACCGTAGCGCCAGCGAGCACAGCCAGGGAAGGGGTTCACCTTCCCTGGCTGAGGCAGGTCCAGGTTTATCTGTCCTTTGCTCTCCACAGCCAGACCAAGGAATGCAGCAAACTGTGCACTTTCTCCTGGCTCCCTGAGGAAGGGGAACAGCCAGCAATGTTCCTGTACGAATGAGGAGAGGGGGAAAGATTCATCCTCCCTAAAGGCTGCCTAGAGGTGGGAGGCTCAGAGCTAGGGCAGTCCCAGACAGCATGGGGGGAAAACACCCAGCAAACCCACTTCACCTGCCTGGTGATTCTGGCTCTTTTCAGTATGTATTTTGGGGAAGAAATCTCATTCCAGGCCCACCCCATTTTCCTGGCACAACCAATACTTCACCTTGTTTTAAGTTATGTTAAGAGGAAGCAATGTATCGAATTTGGTGGTCCTAGCTCTTAACATTTAGGGGGTGTTTTTGGACAGACAGACAAACATACAGACAAACTCTCTCAAGTATATGGTAGATACCAAAGTAATAAATGCCATTGGACAATGTGTGATACCTGAAACATTTCATGATCATTCATAACTCATAAAACCACACAAAGGTTGTAAAATAAGCTTGTCTCTGAAGACTGAAAATTCTTTTAATCGCACATTGTCCATTATGAAGAATTAGGTTTTTAATTTTTTTCTTTTTAAAAGTTTGTAAAAGAGGTCAAATATACTCAGTTATATGTGGACTGTGCATATTGCCTGATGGTCTCATGGACAGGATTAATGTAGCTTGAGTTCTTTCAGTGGTTATTGGGTGGAGTTGGAGATCTGAAGGAAGCAGAGTTACATTTTCGGACTTAACAACAAGGAGTCTGGTGGCACATTACAGACTAACAATTTCATTATGGCATAAGCTTTCGTGATCTCCCATCTTTGTATCCATCCTGTTTCCTTTGTCTTTTACTTCATGCATCTGATGAAGTGAGTTGCAGCTCACAAAAGCTTATGCCATAATAAAATTGTTAAAAGTTCCTTGTTGTTTTTGCTGAAACAGACTAATACAGCTACCCCTGAAACCTTTTAGGACCCAGTTTCTGTTATGTATTGAAGAATTAAAAAGAAACTGCTTAATTTGCCTACCAAAAGTCATTCACATTTAGTATTAAAAAGAATTCCTAGGAATTTATGATTAAAACAGCGAGTGTCATCCAAAAGAAGCTCAGCATGCAAAACCAGACTCAACTTAATTAAATGGACACAGCTGGAGTCCAGCACAATATGCAACAATGTATCACCTTTTACTGTTCCCTAGTGATTCTGGTCAACAGGAATGCAGCAGCTCATATGGACTCCAGCTTAGTCTTTGTGCAGATGGTCCAAAGAAAATGAACCCTTTCTTTGCTGAATTAAACAATGTGCAAAGCACATATTTAATATTTATTCTCCAATAAGTAATAATATACCTAGATGACACAAAAATGCCACAACACACATCCCACACCCACCAGTCAATTAAGAAGGAAATCTACACAGCGAGCAGCAGCCCTCACCAATGAATCTTACAGCTTAGACTAGTGATAGGGGAGAGAGTGGACTTCAGAGCCCAAACTCCAGCCCCAGCCTGAAAGTCTAGTTAACTACTGCACCGTAACTCAAGACCTCTGAGCCCAAGTCGACCAGCATTCTGAGACTTACAGTCACAGGGAGCAAGTAGACTTATCCACTGAAATCAACTGGAGATTTGCCATTGACATCAGTGAAGCTGACATTGAACCGTAACAATTCTAAGTAACGTTCTATTTTTTCTTATAAAATTCTCAAGTGGCAAATATTGCCCATAACTGGGTGTGTAATATATACAGATGCTAATGCAGGCCCAATGAAATGCAAGCTGAAGCTCTGTATTGTTCAACAGGGGAAACAAAGCCTCCAAATTAGGAAAAGCTGAAACTTTTTGTCAAGTATTTTTCACACTGGTTTTTTTTTTCAGTCAGATGTTTTTTCCAAAATGTTAGACACTAAGAACATTTCATTTACAAGCAATAATAACTGATTTACATGTCTCTTTATAACTTTATTTTGCTAGGGTATGTTGTTGTCTGGCAACAAAGAGAATAAAAAATTTGCTACATGACTGTTCAGAACCAGTGTGAGCATCTGACCTCTTTTTTTACTTATTTAAAGTTTGGTCTAATCTTAGTTGCAGGTAAGTGCCTGATCATATAGGGTTTATTTATACCATTCTTCATTAATAATATAGGTAGGACTTCCCTGCTTTGGCACCCTTGGGACCTGACCAGTCCCGAATGAAGGAGTTTGCAGAACCAGAGGCGGTCAATGTCACCTCCTCTGTTGCCAGACTCGGGGGTTTCCTGGGACTATGGGGGGATGCCTGCCACCCAGATGCCGGACTCCACTCCTTGACCACCAGCCCCTCCTCCCAGGCTCCTCTTACAGCCACTGACTCTGCTCCTGACTCCAGCCACCAGGCTCTTCTCCTGGCCATAGCCAGGCTCCCTGCCCTGGGCTACCAAAATGGCTCTGTTTCTGGCCAACCTTTGCTCCTGGCTGCTGCCCCAGCTCCCTGTCACTAGCTCAGATCTGCTCCCAGCCCTTCTGGTCCCCCAGCCAACCAGAAAGTCCTGAACCAGAGAGTTTGAACCTGTATCTGAAAAATCTCAGATAAGAATTAAGGATCATTGTCTGATAATTAAGGAGCTCTGTCTCACAGAAATATATATGGAGAGAACAATTTTTTAAAACTTGTTTTTGCTGGAGGTATTACTGCTAAAATCTACTACCAGGGTCAGATAGGAAAAATAAAGCAAGTGTAGTCTTACAAGTTCTGTCCACAACCAAAACCCACCCATTTGTGATGTCAAAATATGATGCAATTTATTAGCATGCCTATTGTTTTCTTTCATGCTGTGATACGCAGTAAAAAAAGTTTAACAACATTTATGTTTAAATTATCGTAATTAGGTTTCAGAGTTAACACCTTAAGATAAACAAGTCACTCATAGTATTCTCAAAACTATTGTTTCAGCCTGTCAGCAGGCTTACACTGACATCACTACATTATTTTACACTGAGTTAACATTTTTAAGGTTCTCTTTTCAACACTAATAGCATTTGAAGAAGTCATCTGAAGAAGTGGGTTGTGCCCATGAAAGCTCATGATAACATGTTTTGTTAGTCTTTGAAGTGCTACTAGACTATTTGTTGTTGTTTAAGTTTTTCCTGTTACAGACTAACTCAGCTACTCCTCTGAAGCATTTTAAATGAAAGTTTAGCGCCTGTAGCACAAATTAGCAGCTATCACACAAGGATATTGGCTCACCAAAGCTGCTGCATTGCAAACAGCCTTGTCTAACCTTGTCCATCTTGACTTTCTATTGCTAATAATGTTCTTGTCAGGTACATTTGCTTTTCCTTCAATTAAAAATTGTTATACATTCTCTGCTGTGAATTTTAAGCCCACTGAGATGGCAGGATTCAGAGGCTTCTTCATTTAGGGTCTCTTGGCACAAATCACACTATATAGTCACAAATTCAATAGCCTGATAAATATTTGACCTCCATAAAAAGGCTTGTGCAAACTGTTTTTATTTTGATTCTTTCACAGTTCTACCAAAAATCTAGTTTGCAAGAGTTTTTGTACCACCATATTGAAAGCCCGCTATTACTGCAAACTTATTTATTTGAACTGAAGATGAGTTGAGCCAAGGAGCATTCAAAGTATTTGTGCTACACCATTCAATAGATCCACAATTTTAATTTGTTGGTTTTTAACAGACAGAGGGTATGTCTACACTACAGCGCTAATTCGAACTAAACTAATTCAAATTAGCGCAGCTAGACTTAAAAACTAGTTCAAATTAGCATTTTGCTAATTCGAACTAGCATGTCCACACAGAGTGGACCCTGAACAGAGGTTAAGGATGGCCGGAAGCAGTGCCGGCAGGGCATCAGATGAGGACTGAGTGCGTGGAGCTGCTGTCTCAGGCTAGCCGAGGGCTGTGCTTAAAGTGACCCGACCCCCACCCTGGACAGGAAGTTCTCAGGGTTCCCCGCTTGCAAAGCAGTCCTGGCTTGGAGTGCCCTGAGTGCCCACATGCGGAACATCACAGCACTTGGCCATCAGCCTGGCTGCACTTGCCGCAGGCTGCCATCCGGGGGGAGGGGGCAATCAGGGGGCTGCAGGAGAACTTCCACCCCCAGAAGCCCGCAGAGCCAGCCCAGTCCTCCCCATCGGGGGCGCGTACCCCATTCCTCCCTCACCTCCTTCCACTTACCCTTCCCTAGCCCCCCTTCCTGATGTACAAAATAAAGAAAACGTGTGGTCAAAAATAGAATCTCTCTTTATTGAACAAAACTGGGGGAGACTGGGAAAAAGAGGTGGGAGAGGGGAAGAGAGATGCTGGGAGAGGGGAGGGCAACTAAAATGATCAGGGGTTGGGAACAGGTCCCATATGAAGAGAGGCTAAAGAGACTGGGACTTTTCAGCTTAGAGAAGAGGAGACGGAGGGGGGATATGATAGAGGTCTATAAAAGCAAGAGTGGTGTGGAGAGGGTGCATAAAGAAAAAATCTCCATTAGTTCCCATAAAGAAGGACTAGAGGACACCAAAGGAAAGGAATGGGTAGCAGGCTTCAAACTAGTAACAGAAAGTTCTTCTTCACAAAGCAAAGAGAGAGTCAACCTGTGGAACTCCTTGCTGCAGGAGGCTGTGAAGGCTAGAACTAGAACAGAGTTTAAAGAGAAGTTGGGTCCATGGAGTGGTATTAGCCAGGGGGTAGAAAAGGTGTCCCTGCCCAAAGTTTGTGGAAGGCTGGAGATGGATGGCACGAGACAAATGGCTTGGTCACTGTCTTTGGTCCATCCCCTCTAGGGTACCTAGGGTTGGCTGCTGTCGGCAGACAGACTACTGGACTAGATGGACCTTTGGTCTGACCCAGGTCGGCCATTCTAAGCTCAGGGCTCAGGGTCGGGGGTCTCAGTGGACCACCTTGATTTTCATGCAAACCTGCTCCTGGGTGGCCAGGCTGGCAGCTCTCCTGCCCTAGACGGCCACTTTCCTGTGTCTAGTGCGGAGTTCGTGGACAAGGTCCACGATGTCTGCACTAGACCAGGCGGGTGCCCACCTCTTGCGGTCCTGGCCAGGCTCCCGAGAGCCGCCAGCCTGGTCCCAGGAAGAGGCGGAGGGCTGGGGGACATCGGGTGGCTGGCTCATGGCGTGCCAGGTGCAGGGTCCATGCCCCTTTAAGGGCTCCGGGGCCGGGAGGGGGGCATACGAGTTTCCCTGGTGGTGCCCAGAGTGGCCACCAGGGAAAGCTGGGGAGGGCTAGCCTCCCACTAGTTCGAATTAAGGGGCTACACAGCCCTTAATTCGAACTAGTAAGTTGGAACTAGGCTTAGTCCTCGTGCAATGAGGTTTACCTAGTTCGAACTAAGCGCTCTGCTAGTTCGAATTAAGTTCGAACTAGCGGAGCGCTAGTGTAGCGCCTATGAAAGTTAATTCGATCTAACGTCTGTTAGTTCGAATTAACTTTGTAGTGTAGACATACCCAGAGTTATTTCCAGGTGCCAACACAACTTCTTTTGCAGTAGTAGAAAATTATTCCAAAAGAAGATTCTAATTATTTAATATTTTACATAAACATACTGCAAACATCAACCGGAATAATGAAAAGGTCCCTGTGTTATTTCAGATGAGTTCTACTTGATGTCACTGGAATAAATGACAGCCTACATAATACAGCAATTGCTAACAGTGCTCTCCACATGTAAACTCAAATTTGCCAAACATCTGACTGTTGGTACTATTTAAATATGCATTTGCCCCTAGTTCCATACCAAAATCTGAATAGAAATTTAAATTTGCATTTATGAAGGTCACATCTATAACTCAAAACCTTCCAAAATTGGGATGCTGATTTCCAGTACAGGAATTTTATCCAGAGTCTAATAGTCAGTAATTAATGCCATCTTCCTTTCATACAGAATCTCACAGAATTCCCCAAATGCAAATTTAATCATAGAATCACAGAACACTAGAACTACAAGGGACTCCGAGAGGTCATTGAGCCAGTCCCCTGCCCTCACTGCCAATGTTTAATAACATTGAAGGCCTTTCTTCTATTAGAGGACGTATTTTCTCTGCTTTATCTCAGTTTCTGGATGCAAAAGTGACTGGCCTTTCAATCCCACATTAAAATCATAAGATATGGCCACGCCTGAACCTATCAGTCAGGGAACACAGCCTAACAGCAGGTCTAATTTAGGATGAATGTACATTAATGTGCTCACAGATACAAGATACCAAATGTCTTTTCAGTAGAAACCCAAGCAAAAATTCCTTTTTAAATAACTGTATCCTTGGGATTATAACCGAACAGAAGATAGGTGGAAACATTCCAAAGTAATGAATTAGGGATACAAAAAATCTTAATTCCATGACCTTCAGAGATATGGGCACTTTGGAAACCACTTTTAGGTATCTTAGAAAGAGACTTTCAGCTTTTCATATATATTATTTGACTCACGCAAATGATTGAGTCTGAAGAACAATACATACCTCATTTTTCATCTGCATTCCAAACAAAAACTCAACAGAATAACCAGGCTTCTCAGATGTGTTGCCTCATGAGTACTTTTATAAATATAATATCCAAATAACTGTGTGATCCCTGTCATAACTGATCCATTATGCTTTTTACATAGAGTTGGAGTACTGGCCATTCTACAAGGAAACATTCTAAGGAAACTGCCCTTTTTAATGGTCTGGCACAGACAGTACATTCATGAACACTAATGCAAAGCCCTTGGACAGAAAAATTTGCAAGACTTGATTCCATTTACTGATAAGCTTCTGACAGAGCCATTTTGCAAACTTATGTTTCTCTGCTATGCATACAAAAGGACCCTTTATTAAAAACTGGATATTGGCTACAGCCGTTCAGCAGTTTATACTTATTTTATAGTCTATGTTGATGGACCAGCGCTAGTCTGCTCTGGAATACACACAATGGATGCCGTCTCTTCCTAAAATGCTGTAAGTGAAAGGAAATGGTTCTTCTGTTCCTTTTTTTATGCATATGGCACAGACCTCACCTTGCAAAATGTTAAGGCTTTTTCAATCAGGTCATACTAATGTTCTATTCTGTCACCCCTCCTGGTCAACTTATATGTGAACTCAACAGGAAGTTGTGAGATGAAATGGCTGCAACACCATTGCCACATGGTAGACACAGCCACAAGTCTCCATTTCATCAGTCTGAGATGGCATTGTATGTTTACTTTCCTGGTGATCTCCTGAATGTGAGAAAGTGGTTATGCTAAAGGACTGAAGGAAAGGATCTTGAAGGGATGGTATCTTCTCAAGGAAAAATGACCAGTGTTTGTTCAAGAGGTGTACAATTATGTGTAAGACCCCAATTTGGAACTGGAACTGCAGGCTAAATCAGTGCCAAGAACATCCTTTTCCATCTATATCTGGTAATACATGCATAATCAGTTCTCTCATATTCGGGTCTTGCTATAGTCATCCAAGCCTTTGTGACCATCCAAATGGATTAATTAAATGCATTCTACAGGAAGCTAACCTGGAGACCTCACACAAAAGCTTCAACTGATTTAGCATGCATCTGCCTGTCTGTGCTAGAGTTAGCTTAGAAAACTTGTTAAAACAGTTCTTAGCTAACAACATTGCCTCCTTATTACTTTCTGAGAGCAATCTGAGTGTTGAATTTTATCTATAAAGGCTTGAATCAAGACTGTCTGAGATAGAGCCTCTCTCCCTTTGCACTGCGATCGGAGCTATGACCAGTTGGAGCACTTGAGGTATCAATGCCCAGATTTAAATATCACAGGGCTAGACAGTTGCAGGTATTCGAGATGAGGACACCTCAACCTGGAATATAGTTTTCCCAGTGGTCGTGACAAAGCCTGAATTCACTGATATTTAGGATACAGAGCAAGTTCCAACTCTATTCAGATATTTGTCTTAAAAGCTGTCAGATGTGTGTTTATAGTATAAGAAAGGGCAGTCTCTTTGAAGATATCATAGAAAAAAATCATCGTAGAACACTAGAACTGGAAAGGACTTCAATAGGTTATCGAGTCCAGTCCTCTGCCCTCATGGCAGGACCCAGTACCATCTAGACCATCCCTGATGGATGTCTATCTAACCTGCTCTTAAATATCTCCAGAGATGGAGATTCCACAACCTTCCTAGGAAATTTATTTCAGTGTTTAATCACTCTGACAGAAAGTATTTCCTAATGTCCAACCTAAACCTACGTTGCTGCAGTTTAAGCCCATTGCTTCTTGTCCTATCCTCAGAGGCTAAGGAGAACAGTTTTTTAAACATTTTGATTTGGTTTAAACTATATCTGTTGGGTTAAATGCATACGTGCATTGAAGAAACTTACAATCTGATGCTTTTTAAAAACTAAAGATAAGTAAAGTTATAAAAAATACTAACTTAAAATTACAAATGAAATATTTAAACTGCTTGTCACCAGATTTTTGGGGGGACCTTAGATATTGCCCAATATTTTACAGTTACCTCCCAATTATAATTAAAAATATCACACTACTTTTTTTCCTTCAGAAAAGAAAAGACTGTCTTGAGAAAAGAAAGACTGATTAAAATGTTCAAGAAAATTCAAATTTCTTAGCTATCAGTAAAGAAAAATCCAAAAAACCCACAAGAACACACTCTTCTTTTATTGATCTATTCTGTTACAGTTCTGTTTGGAACAACAGTAAATCCTTTAACCAGCCCAAATGGAGACTAAGAAGATCTGAGCCAAACAAGATAACATCCTTGCTGCTAACTTGCTGGCAGTCATACACTGAAGAATCGCAAAGCACTCGTCCTTAACAATATGCCTATCTTTTATTAAACAAAGAAAGAATATTCCAAGCAATTAAAACAGGCAGCCTTACCAACTTCCAGAAGCTGCTCTTCTCTAGAAGCTCAGAGGTCACTGTCTTCACACAAAGCCAGAACCATTAATTAAATAAACACATTGGCAAATCAGCACAAGTATCACCTTTTACTGCTGCCAGGAACTTCTAGCCAATAAGATGACAGCAGTTTAGTGCAAGTGTAAGGCGGTTTACTCACTTACTGAGATCTGAACTCATTGCCAGTTTACCAAAAAATACAGTTGAGGTTTTACTAGCAGTAAATAGTGCCCTTCATAATCCAGACCGTACGTGAGTCATTTCCTTTCTATATTCCTGTTTAGCTTTGATTTCTCAATCCATGAGTTCAGTCTGGATGAGAATGACAGCAGGGTTTTCTCTTTCTAGGGTCCTTAGCTGTGGAACTCTCTAACAAGAGAGGTCTGCAAAGGTACGGCTATACTGCAATACAACACGAATGCCTGGCCCATTCCTCTGACTCAGGCTCATGGGGCTTGGACTGGAGAGCTATAAAATTGCAATACAGATATCTGGAGTTGGTCTAAAATCCGGCACCTTGTCAGGTCCTAGAGCCCAGGCTCGTCTAGCCCAATCCCAGCTGTACCTCCCTGCAGACCGGATGCTCTTTGGAAGCATTCTCCTTCACTGTTTTCTTTGTTGTCATTTTTCTCTTTTATATCTATTAGTGCCTCTATATTATTTTTTATGCTAATTTACAAATTGTTCCCTCTTGCCTATTGGGATGGCTTATCCATTTTACTGGGTTGCACAGATCATTTTCCTCTGCTTTGTGAACTGCCCAGAATAGTTCCAACTGGATCTTTCATACAAAGCATTATATTTTCATTCATTTAATCATATGATACTCGGGATTATAAATGCATTTTAAATATGGTAAAAATAAGGTCTGAGTGTATATACACAAACTAAGATTATCAAAGGCATCTAGAGCAGGGGTGGACAAATTCCGCCTGCAGGCCAGATCCTGTCTGCAAGGTTCGTTCCTGGCCGGGCCCCACCACTATGTTTACCTGCGCTTTTGCAGGTATTGGACGTTGGTTGCAACTCATCATTCGCCACCAAAGCGAGCGGCATGAAGCAGTGTCCCATCCACACTACTTCCTACACTTTATTGGCCATGAACAGCAATCTGCAGCCAATGACAGTTGTGATCATCTGATCCCTGCAAAAGCACAAGTAACCATAGTGGTGACAGCCTGCCAGGGACTAACTCTGGTGGTCCGCCACTTTTTATTGCCCACCCTTGATTTAGAGGACAGAATGCCCACGTTTAGAACATAAGAACGGCCATACTGGCTCAGACCAAAGGTCCATCTAGCCCAGTATCCTGTCTGTCGACAGTGTCCAATTAATTTCCCATTAATTGATTTTTAATGGGAAATGAGTATTCAAATGTCCATGCCTTGAACGCACATAGATATACTACAGATTAGATAGAGGTGGATTGGTTCAAGTTTTTTGTAAAGATATGGAGGGAGTAGCACCCTGTCAGAATAGGCATGCACAGTCATGTGTGTCCCAAACCAGGGGTGGGCAATAACTTTTGCAGGGGGCGCCACTTAATGATTTTTGGTAGGTAGTCATGGGCAGGCTCCACCCCAAAAGGGACAGGCCCTCGGGTTAAAGGGGTGGGGCTTGGGGCTAGGCTCCCCCCAGAGTTGTCTGGGGCCAGAGGCTTTGAATTAAATATATAGCAAAGGGCTCATAGCTCCAGACCCTGCTGCTCCTACGCTGCCTGGCAGCCACCTGGGGTTACTATGGGTGTTAAAAGGGCTCACAGCTATGGCTTCTGCCGGGGTACCATTGTGACTGGGAGCGGGGAGTCATTTAAATAGGATCTGGCTGCCTGAGCCACTGCCTGGAAATTCAGTGCCACGGATAGCACGCTATAAATTGAAAGCAGCCCGATGCAGTCCGTAGGCCAGGTAAAAGCGTTAGGCGGGCTGGATCCGGCCGTCAGGCTACATCTTGCCTTGCCCAGCCCTTAAAAAAAAGGTCAAAAAGAATTTTTAAAAAACTGTTGCTTAGTAAAATTGCATATTTAACTACAGGTCAAGAAGAACTGGAAATCTGGGGATATTTTAGAGTTACCTGTTGGAGGTAAGGCGTGCTTAGTGGAAACTTCATTTTATGTTCAACATATTTATCTATCTACTCTGCAGCCACAGTAGATGATAAAAAGCACATAGGAGTTTAATAATGAGATTAGGAGTCTTGGCTCTCTTTTCTGTTTAGATACTTCATGTTGCATCATTTTTTACTACAGCTACAGGGACTGTCTGAACTTCCTGACTGTTCATCACACATAATTTGGAGCATTTACTATTATGTCAAAAAAACCTGTCCTGCCTTCCTCTGTGGAAACTTATGGGAGCTCTATATTTTTAAACTAATTTTACTTAAAATATTCCATTGAATAGAATGACTGTCTCACTATAATGGGTACAGCAGTAACGTAATTAATCTCAAAATTGCTGTGGGGAGTACAAGGAATCTCAGTTGCTTGTCGTAACAATCTAAATTAGTGTATTACTGAAAGATGTTGGGTAGGAACATTTCATTATAGGTAAATGCTGTCAAGATATCCATTATTTCTATTTCTAAAGCTGAAAATAAGACTATCATCATAGTTTTCCTTTTGAAATCCAAATGAATATGTTTGGAAGTGGAAAAATGTAATTTAATTTGATGTGGTATTTCTACAGATGCAGCTTTGCATTTTCTAATAATTAAATTTGTTAGAATAAAAATTCATGTTTTATTTAGAAATGAAAAACCAGTTTGGCTCAAAGCATGCCATTGTATCAGAACAATTCTCTTTTGTCACTGAAACTTCACAGACGGCTGCTTCTTTTTCAGAAGAAAAAAAAATCTTGGTTTTTTTTTTACAGTTCTACAGGGAACAGATCCTGCGTTGTGCACAAGTGAAGGTTGAGTTAGGCATGGAAATCCTCTAGTGTACCATGCATCTATGATGGAAGTTTTGAAGAATAAATGTAAATATGATATTATTAATAATAATTAATAATAAGAAATTGCAAAGAACCATTGGAGTAGAAGATTGGAATATGATTGTCAACATTGCTTTGCCCAATCCCGTCGGAAACAAAATCAAACATCAGATGAAATGAAAGACATTCCCCTAATTTAAAGGTTATGAATGGTGACAAAAGAAGTAAATCAAAGGCAATTTGGCCTTTTATTCCCTCGTGTGCAACAAGACAATAATGGGAAACTTTTTCAGTTTGCTGCTAGTCTGAATGCATCAGCGAAGTAAAGCTTCTTTTTCAAATTAACAATTAACCTTATATCTGTAAGTATGAGATCGGAAATTGATCCTCCTTGCAAAGGAGTTGATACAGCTCCTTCTGCTCAATAAATATACTTCACAATATTAAAACCACAAGAGAGCATGTTTATAAAGTGGTAGAAGGAGAGTGAGATACTTTAGTTAGAAGGTTCATTATTATCTTTATAATCTGAAGCAAAACATGGAACAATCTAGAGGGATTATCACCTAATCTGCCCTTTTAACATATATAAGAAATTGAAATGTAAGTAAAACAAGCACTGAATAATTAAAGAAATACATAACACTAAAGGCTTGATTTTAATTTGCATAGTTTTCCCCTTAATAGTGCCTAATTAAGACATCAGTTTGAAAAAAAATCTAATAGAACTCTAAGATTTTCCACACTGAATTAACGTTCAGGACTGTTAATGGATGTCTTAATTAGACTTTGTTATTAATGGAAATTTTACACAAATTAAAATCAAGTCCTGTGAGCACTGTTCCCAGCTGAGTTTCTGCATAAATGCTATATGGAACTGAGAGACTTTTAATCCATGCACTGACAACGATTTGTAGTCTAAAGCTGAAATACTCCCAATTCCACCATTTGACTTAATTAGCATTAATATATTTACAACCAATAGAAATCATACTATTTGTCCTTTTCCTTCCAAAGTAAGTCACAAATGTATAGATCAACATATTTTCTTAAATGTGAAAAAGTTATGCAGCTGGATCCAACTGTTAGGGGCCTAAAAAAACAGAATGACTTTTTGAATAGCCCAGATGGAGCCTTATCTGTTATTGAATATACAAACTTTGATTCAGACTGAAGTTCTATCACTGTAGTGCCTGAAATGCATGCTGAAAGGCCTTTCTTTCATCAGGTGTGCTAAACATGTTTAACAGAACAATTTCTTCATGTTCATCTCAGTTGACAAAATCAGTCTTAAGAATTTGGGGAGGGGAGTCCCGGGAGGATGCTTTGAATGGGTTCACTGTCATTTCATCATTTTTGCAATACACTATACGCCACAATCTCTCTCAAAACATATTATAATATGAGCCACAAAGTGGGTCTTCACAAGAGTATTTTAGACAAGGCAGCAAAATCAGAAACCCAGACCAAGCAATGAAGATTATATTACACTGACATTGGAAATATTCCAAGTATTGACAGACCAGGGCTCAATTGCAGTTTGTCCTATAGCAGAGATCACATGTTAATGCTATGAGCTGATTCTATCATGAAAAACACTCTTACATAAAGTCCTTTGCAAATTACTCCTCTAATGAAAACCACATTAACGTCGCATGTGAGAAACAATTTGATACAATATAGCTGCCAGAAAACACAACTGTTATTGCATGCTCCTTACAAAAGGGGGGGGGGGGATCTCTAGTTCTGTGACACTCATTACTGAAGTGTTTTCATGTCTGTGCAAAGAATTGTTAAATATCTATGAAACCTTGGAATTATTCCCCTGCCAAAGTTTATCTTAATAGTTGGTCTATAAATATACTTGCAGGTTCTTTTTGTGTGCATGGCATTTACATTAACACATTTTTTGCTCCTCTCTGAAGCAAGCACTTCATCTGTGTTTTACCATGTAAATCAGAGGTGTGAATTACTGTGATTTTTCTCCTAGTGTCACGCTCCTTTGAGCTATCTACCAGTCCTCCTGCCCTGCTGCACACAGCACTCCCATAGAAGCGTTCTGTGTGCAAGATGAATTACTGTGAGATTAGGCTCTATTCTGTTTGTGCTACTGAATCATTCAGCACAAGAATCTCTCTTATATGCCACAAAGTAGCAGTGAGTTGATCTAACTAATCTGCTCCAACAAACAATCTTCTTCATCCAACTACGTTTCACTGAAAAGCTTGCCAAATTGCTTATGTTCAATGTCCCAGCATGCTATCATACCTGGACTAGTGAGATATGATTACCGCTAAGCACTCAAGGGTATACATTCTTCGTAGACATTCTTTCGGATTGTTTATTTTTACAGTACCTGGCTCGTCTGTGGACTGGACGGGTCATAAGAAGGTACATAATTCTTCAGAGTATCCTGAGGATTCAGATGGGGAGGATATCTGATCGTTGGATGAGAGAAGTAGCTAGACGGGGCAGGAGGGAGAATAGCTTGTGCTGGAAATGGCAATGGCGAAGGTGGAGGTGGAGTTCTGGTTGAGATGACTGGAGAAGATAAAATGAAAATTATTTAGTGTCTATTCCTGTTTTTTGCATAACTTTTTACCTGTGTATCAGGGAGAGAAAATAAAAATGAGTTGTGAATTGGCATGATGTATTTCTTAGCTACAATATCTTTAAATACCAGCCTTTCATTTCCATCCCCTTCCCTGCAGAGCCCCAGGGAACGGATAAGTGCTGTTATTCCAAATCCATAAAAGCCACATTTTGTTTAGTTATTTTTATGGATTACATCATCACTTGATTTAACTTTTATTTAAATGCAACAATGATTTCCCAGCAGGAAACATACTTCAGTTATAAAGTCTTCATCTCAAGAGCCCAGATGAATCGAACAAATACGTAAATAAATAAGTAAAATCCACATTTTTCTACTGCAATCCAATAAAGAAGAACAAAGTTACTGAGTTCTTAGAGACAGCCAGTGATCCCTCACTGCATTGTACTGTACCTGTCTCATGTGGGGACTGGGCAATAATTACTAGGCAATAGTGCCATGAATAATTAGCTGACCATTGTGAAAATGCTAATGAATGTTCAACTTCAGGGCCTGGGAAACTGTTCCACCCAATGAAAATTTCTCTAGCAAACAAAAAAGGATCTATCCCATACATATTTTTTTTGCATTGTCTTCCCAGCCCCCACAAACACACAGTTCTCTATCTATAGACGACATGTAATGTCTAAACAACCAGCAATGTTTTCACAATGATAGGAATGTACAGAATGTCCTGTTACTGCCCAGGCATCAAGCCAGGAGTGGAGATTGTTACATTATTACAATATATAGAAATCACATTCCACTCTTTATTATACATTTAGAGGATACTTATTTTGTACCTTATTAAAAGGAAAAGAATGACTATGCTGGAAATGGGAGAAAAGAGTTGTGTCTACAATTTAATTAGGAAGGATGATGAGATCTGCGTCTCTGAGCTACTTTATAACCTGCTTACCACCGTGGTGCTTAATGTCTGTCTACCTCTCTGCACAATAATTCTGATTCTTACTTTTAGCAGCCCCATCACTGCCTTGGCCTTAGCTTTACATTTCTTCTCTTCTTGTACTTTTTGTTTAATTTTTAAAAATACATTTTATTTTCAACTTTTTGATCTGGGGATTAAAAAAGTTAACTATGTAATAAAAAGGCAGCAGGATGTTATTGAGATTTTTATAAATCCCAAAGCACATCACACAGAGATATAGTATCTAATTTTTCAAATGGAGTTGGCTACATAGAATGCCCAAATCTGTTATTTGATTGTCATCCTATTTATATTCCCAAACTTGAAAATTGGGTTTCGGCTCATCAGCCTTAACTTGTAACAGCGGTTACACTGTTACCCTAATGCATGATTTTTAACATCCGTAGTTTGATATCTACCTAGTAACACTATACACAAACAAATCACACCCGTGATTGTGTGTCTATGTACTAGAGATTTACAAAAGCAGTTCAGCCACATGATTGCAAAGAGGCCAACATTTGAAAAGAACTTCCGGGTTCAGTTCTCAGAATAAGTTGGGAATCACAACTATGGTTATTGAACTACCAGTGTTGCATGTGAATTCTGGGGAGATTTATGCTCTTTCAAGTCTCCATCAAACTGTTGCTAGCTCTCCCTGACTTTTGTCTGTTTCCTTGGGAACAGTTGATAATAGGTCTGCTCATCCACCTGATGTCCTTACAGGTCAGTGCCTTTTCCCCCATTCCTCTTCTTCCAAAGCTTCTCTCCCTTTATTCTGGTTTCCTCCTATTTCCTTCTCCCATTTCCATCTGTTGATCATCAGTTTCTTCTCTTCAGGGCCATTTCCCATTGAAACTACTGAGCATGGGATGGATCCAAATAAAGTAGGCAATCAGGCCCCAGGGCTAGGCAATTCAAAAGGGCCTGGAGCATCTGGCTGCTGCTATTGTGACAGCAGCCACAGTTGGAGCCTTGGGCACTTTAAATTACAGCCGGAGCCCTGCATGGAGTGCTTGGGGCAATGCTGAGGGCTGCCTGAGGGAAAGCTAGCCTCAGCTCTGCCTCTTCTGCCTAAGGTCCCTCCCCTTGCAGGGGTGTGGAGCTGATTCCCTTCCCCATACACGTTACCCAGGGGCCCGGAGACTCTGCTAGCCCCACTGTTGCCAGTGCCTGTGACGACTCCTGTCCAGGTTCTGCTACGGTAAGAAATGCAAACTAACAGAGTAGCCAGTAAGGAAAGGCAAAAGTGAGAGCTGGTTGAGAGGCAGCCTCTGCAGCTGGCAGATTCCATAGCTGTGGTGTCAAGGAAGGATCTGCAACCCCAGGGACTCCAGGACTAAAAGCAGAAAATTTACAGGATTACCATGCTAATTGTTATTGTATGCTGTCACATAATATATTAATCTAAAAAAGAAAGGTTTTGATGAAACGGTGGGAATGGTCAGAAAAATAACTATGGCAGATTCCCTCCCAAGAGATCTACGCCAAAATCAGAGTCACATGTCTGACCTGAATAAAAAAATTAAGTTACTTGTTTTTATACTTGTAAGGTCTGCAGAGCCAACACATCTACAAGAGGATAAGGGGAGTCTCATCTGGCTCATGCATCATATATAGTACTGTTATCTAATTTCTGTTTGTAGTGTCCTTCCAAAAATCAGAAAGAGCTAAAATTGACTTTGATCCCAGAGTTGGTTGCTGGGCTGGATGTTCAAAAAAACACGTCTTCACTTGCAAACTGAATAAATATGAACTTAAAGTCAATGAGATGGGAGTCAAACATGAAAATAACTTTTGAGAGCAGAACTGCACTTTATATCTACAAAACAAAAATATTCCAGTCTGGATTAACATTCCTTAATCCATCCTATTGTGTTCAAGGAATATTATATAGTACATAATGTTAGATAATCCCAGCCTGAAAGAACCCTGCCAAACCTTAAACTAGGGAGTTAACAATAAAGGGTCCTAAAAAACTAAGCTAAAAATTCCCCAAACTGAACATTTAACTTGACAAGCCATCCACTGTGGAACTATGGCAATACATGGTGAAAAAAGCGTTTAATAAGATAATGGTGCTATCTCTCTCTCTGGGTATGTCTACACTACCCTCCTATTTCGAAATAGGAGGGTAATGTAGGCATACCGCACTTGCAAATGAAGCCCGGGATTTGAATTTCCCAGGCTTCATTTGCATAAGCCGGGCGCCGCCATTTTTAAATCCTGGCTGGTTCGAACCCCGTGCCGCGTGTAACCGCGCAGCACGGGGTTCGAACCAGCCGGGATTTAAAAATGGCGGCGCCCGGCTTATGCAAATGAAGCCCGGGAAATTCAAATCCCGGGCTTCATTTGCAAGTGCGGTATGCCTACATTACCCTGCTAGTTCGAACTAGCGGGGTAGTGTAGACATACCCTCTCTTCCCAAAAAAGGTACCCGTATAGAATTTATTTTCTGATGCATACACTCAATACTGTTTTGTAATTGTGAGGCATCCTTATGTAAGGCATTGAATGAAATCCTATTAAGGCATATAAATATAATACGCAGGTAGCAAAAAATGAGGGAGGGCTTATTTTGTCCTGTGAGTTCTTTCATTTAGATTACATTTATTTTCATTCACAGGTTAATTTTAGCTTGCAAGTCATTGTGAAGCGCTATTAGAACTATCTTTAATGAGGTTTCTGTCAAGAATACCCCAAACTGAGCAATATACTGTATTACCTTTTCGCTTTCATTAGTAATATACATGAGAGTAGGTCCATTAAAATGCCTTCAACAAAAGCACCATTATCAGAGTGAGAGAAAGGAGCAGACACCAGATAAACATGGAGGGCTTCCTTCCTCCTTTATATGCCCTCACCACTGTGTGCAACTCCTGGGATTCCTGGATGGTGATGCTGGGGGAAAGTGCTCAGTCTCGATGAAGAATCCTGAGGAGATGTAGGGCTAAACAAAGGCTTCTCAGGCTTCTTCATTGTAGGAGAAGACATATCTGTAATGGAAATATAAGAAAACAGGAATGTTAAGCTGGAGTCCCCCTAATGCATTGCATGACACGGCATTTTGTAAATCATAAAATACTTGTTTATGCTACTTTTACATGTCCCTATTCAGTTATCCTACTCCACTGTGACCAACAGCCTGATTTAAAATGACTGGTTTCCAGCATGGGCATGATTAACAATTCACTAGTCTTTGGCCTGCAGAATAGAAATTGCATTCTCTTCATACCAGACAAGCGAGAAAATAAAGAAATCCATGACCTCATCAGTTCCCTAGAATTTTTTCAGTTCTACAGAACACCATATTAACTTAGCTGATGGTAATTTTATTGTAATCTTTACTGGAAATCTGCAATCACATGTGTAGAGTAATCATAACAAAAATGCTATTTTAAATTACCGAGTATTTTTTAACACAGATATCCATCTTTTCCTCTCCAAAAACATAACAACATTGTGGAACCTTTCTAAAAATGCAGGATATGTAAGTGTCAGTATTCAGATTCTCTATTTTTCAATTAGGACCTCCCCCCTTTTCCTGCCAAATTACATCCTAATTAAAATCTCTTTTTAACGTGGAGATAGCACAATGGCCATGAAAAATGAAGAAATGCTATTTTATATTGCATTTTCACAGTAAGCACAATGTACTTTGTGTGAAAGCTTAACAGAATGTTATTTATGGTATTTCAATCTCAAATTAAATCTTTGTCCCCATTTAAATTATTTATTGCACATATTTATAACCTATACATCACCATGGTATATGGGTTCAGCTTGAACTCAGTGGCATTACACATTTGCTTAAAGTTAAGTTCATTCAAAAATACAGGATAGGGATGATAAAACATCTGCCTTTTCTTTCCTACATAGACCATGCTACTTTAATGCATGTGTTTGTCATCTTTGACTAGATTACTGTTTTGTGGTGTATTTAGTGCTACACCTTAAGTCTACTTTGCAGGAGAGCCCTGTAAAACAATGCCTCATGTGAGCTTATTCAGCTAGTGCTTTATGATCAATGTGGAGTTTAAGGTGTTGGTATTAAGAAAACTTTACATACACTTAGGTCTTTTCTACCTGAGACTCTGTTTCCCTCTTCCTGCCTTCTACGCCAGCTAAGATTTGTGAAGACCGCAGAGCTAGCTCTCCCTTGATATGAAAGAGGGAAGCTGCTGCCAGGGTGTTCTCTCAGTGGACTTCTATTTTAGGAATATGCTTGGTCTGAAATAGCCTGAATTTGCTGACCTTGAGGGCTCACCCTTTTTAAAGCAGGCTGCTGAAGAGGGAGTATACAGGGAAAACAACAATACTGTTTCATTTCTTTGTTGTATATTAATTTATTCAGTATTATTATGCATTCTGAGGATTACTGTAAAATATTTTTCTACTTGTAATAGCATATAGACAGGACAAGAGTAACAAATGGTTAAGATTTGAATTATAAAATGTATCCGATACATTTCAAAAACTTTTTAAAAATTGCTTCTAGTGTGGTGAATGAGTCTAGAATATGTATTTTATAATCCTATAATAAAACTGGAACGTTAGTTCATGATTATTTTACTTTTTATCAAATGATTTCACTAGCTTCTTCATTTCTTAAAACACTTGTTTCATCTACACGCAAAGACTTTTGCACTCCCACAGAAGAGGGAAAGCAGTTACATCTTCACAAAAGCCATTAGAGAAAATTAACCAAACAGTTGGCTTTGGGCTGGGATTCTTTCACTAGTGTGTAGTCTAACACTGCAAAAACATTCCAACATTATTGTTTGAAAAAACAGAAAAGTGCCTATAGCTGCAGCCTTGACTAACACATTGCATCTATCATGGGCTGTCATATATCAATAACCGAATACTTTAATAAAACTCCTTTGGCAACACCATTATAACACCATATCACAAAAAATGTACAAAGGTCTTGAATTTTAATTTTTTTGAATATTGCTGTTAAACTTACAAGGGGTAGGGAATGATCAAACACCTATGAGATAGGAGATGGAGAGAGATCTTTCACTTAAGTGAAAACTACATTCAACAAATGAACTTTTGAAGGAACGAACTAATTTTGGAGGAGAGATTCTACGTATGTCTGCAGCTCTAATTACTGGAGACAACAGAGATTTAATTTAGTTTGCGACCATTACTTCATTGAACAAGCCAAAGCTTTTTTGGTTTGTTTTTATTTTTTAAACCAAAAATATTTAAACAGTTTGAAAGAAGAATGCTGTAGGAAGTACAATGTAATAAGGGTTTCCGGGGTGGGGAGTGAGGGGGGCATCCCTAATTTGAAAGAAAAATTACAGAAAAGGAAATCAGTTACTATTACAACCCTTGTGTTTTGCCTTTAAAACAACTGCAGTTCAACATATACAAAGTAGCATAAATTACAAAGCAAAACTGAATATAACCATGAGACTATTACCAGAAGAAATTATTATCTCTAAATGAAGGTGAAGGACACTGGGAGCACATCTTTTGCAGCCATATGAACTCCCATCACCCAACATTGTACTTTAAAGCATAAATGATTGCCACACATGACACAACAGTGGAATACTTTTAGAACGATATCATATACAGCACTCACAACTGTAAAGTCTGAATAACTGAAATGCATGTAGCAGCTTCTTTGTTAAAACAATGTACTTAACATTGTGAAGTAATTCAGATGGTCATTTCCCCCCTTGTATGCACTGACATCATAATGGAGCTTTCATGGTCTATTCACCATGGAATAACAGATGCAGCCTACAGGAGAGCCAGAACAAAAACTATTTATATAGGTTACAGAGAGAGATTACGATGGTCTCCCCCTTGACCAAAAGGACAGGCTTATAAACTCTGGTAAGAACATATGAATTTCATTTTCTTTAGATGTTTACCAGGTTGGGGGAAAAAATACATACTTTCATTTCAGGAAGGGCAGTTTTTTATTATCCTTGGATTTTTTTTTTAATGTGTATTGCCTTTAAATGCCACCAAACTAGATAAGGCTATCTTAAGAGTTCCTGTATTTTTTACTGATAAATCCAACACTTACAAAATAAAAATAACTGACAATGTTTTTTGCTTTTAAAACATGTATGTCAACCAAGAATTAAACTTCTGTTCCTGTAGCTTTACATATACAGTGATAGCTAGATAAACAAGTGATGGAGAGAGAATATAAAAGGCTTGACATAAAATCACTATGGTTTTGAGAATGAAAATATAACATTTGTTTCACTGTGAATTATTTGTGCTGTGTTGATTCTTTGAAAAATACTTAGTATATACAGAGAGGGAAAAGTATCCAGATCAGCATTTAGACTAAGATATTCCATTTATCTTACTGTTCCATTGACATGAAAAGAACTCATGGCTGTGTCCTGCTTAGAATTTTCTTTAAATTTTAATGTGACATGATTATACTTTTAAGAATTCACTTTGCTGTTCAAATTATTCTTGCATAACATCCTCATATTATTTGTGGAGGTACAGTATATACATGTCCAGGCTGAGACACATTATAAATTTTAATGCATTAGATGAAAGAGATATAGGCATATGCAAATAAAAAGAGTTAGATCAACTCATCTCCCAACAAGGTAATTCCATCTACAAAGAAAAGGAGAAGAGAATTGCTGTGAAGCATAGCGTATGCCGCCTGCTCATCAGCAGCTTGCACAAATGGTGCTCCAGATGTATATGTGTTCAAGTCAGCCCAAGGCAACAATTTTGATCAATTCAAATGTGATAAAATGCTGCAGGGAAAGTGTGCAGAAACGTGTTTACGTCAGCCTTTAATTAAACTGTTGTTCGCTTCCAAAGAACCTTAGGAAACACTAATGAGACATGAGTTTCAGCAATTTCCTCATCAAAGCAAAGACCCTTTCTCTCAATCTGAAGCAGCCTGTCATGCAAGTAGGTCCCTGGATAAATGTCACATGGCACACCAATCGGCAAGCCACCTGTTAGTAGAACTTTGCTAGAGTCAACTGGTGATCCAGGGCAAATTCAAACATCCACCTGACTGCTTTGGACTCTTGCTCAGTTTTCACATACAGCACAGGAACACATTATATTTTTTATAATGCTGGTGGTGCAGCAGTGTGAAGAGATGACTAAATAGAAATAGAGTATAATCTATTTAATCCAATTTATTCTCTATCACTTCTCATTCATATCTTTACACTGCTTAATTTAGCTAATCTTGCTGTGCAAGATACACTCCTGCAAGGTACAGTACCTCTTAGTAACATTTAGAACTCAGTTTTAGCATTGCCTTGAGAAATCTAGATAAGAAAATCTTCAAATTATGGCTTTTGTACTTTGCAGTGAAAGGTATGAAAACAAGAGCATTACTGAACAAGAGTAGCAAACATGCAAATTCATGCAACCAGCAGGAGCTAGGGACTTCTGAAAATCCCAGCAGAGTTTAAATACAGAGCAGGGGGGTACCCAGGAGCCAACTGGCTAGCTCAGTCTCTGACTCCCAGCCATGAAAAGGCTGAAAAAGTATAGGCAGCCCTACTCCCAATTTTGCAACAGGAGCGTGTCCACATTTTCATGTCCACACCACCACCCCAGCATTCACACTACCGTACCTTCCACACACCATGTTACAACCCATGCAGCCCATTCAAGACCCGTCCCTCACTGATTACAGGAAAGAGACATTTTGTTAGTGTTGGACGGTGATCTCAGAATACCTCCTTTCTACACTCTATGGGGCCTGAGTCTCAACTGCTTTGGTAGACAAGTACAGCTCTCCAAAATGGGCATAACATTTTACCCGATCAGAATGGTAGTGTTTCACATCCATTTTGTGCAGCTGTAAATGCCTACACAAAATGCTAGTCAAAAAAGAATCATTGAGTTCAGTGGAATAATTCTGGTTTGTAAGAGAGCAGAATCAGGCTCCCAGTTTCTTTATAGATTCTGTGTAATAACTACAAGCCTGATTTTCAGAAATGCTGAGATCCAACTGACATCAAATGGTATTGAAGGAGCTCAAAAATTCTGAATATCAATTCCGAATTAAGCAGAAAACACCAAAAACTGTTACCACAGTATCTTACGAGCATAAAAGTTCACTTCAGATATAAAAGATTAAAGTTCCTTCTCTTTCACCAAGTGACTTGATGTCTTCCTGAGGATAGGTGTAACAAATTTTTGAGCGTCAGCCAAAAATATGCTCTTTGTAGGGGGCTTTGGAGGGCTATAGATGAAGGTAAGATAGGCACATTTTGTAAAATGTCTGTAAACAGCTTTGTGTTTGAAAAGCAGCCTGACTGGAAGCATGAACAAAGCTGCTCTGCTGAAACTTAAAAAAAAAAAAAAAAAATTGTTGCCAGATCTATTTTTGCTTCTCTGTCCATCTTAGCATTAATAGAAAATATGTGCACATTTATGGACTAAAATAACATATCTTTAATATGCATACACTCATTACTCTCCCAACAAGGAATTAACCCAATTCCACAGTCCAAATGCTTCTCATCAACTAAGAAACAAATGCTTTGACTGAAATTGGTTCTTTGGATCAAGCCCAGTGTTCTTACATCACAACTTTTCCTTTGGTAACGGAATACACTTCACCCTGTAAATGTTTTCTAATCAATTTCATTTTTTTTTTAAATCTGAAGGGGGAAGTGTATTTGCACAACATAAAGAGGAAGATAATGTAAAAACATTGGACTGGATCTAAAGCCCTTTGCAACCATGGGAATTTTTTAGATAGGAAAAGCAAATTACTCCTCTATTTCCATTCATGCACAAAATTCTATAGTTCGGAATCTCATCATCAATCTAATGTGGTTTCTAGTCCCCATATTTTGTTCTTTCAATATTTGTATGTGTAAGCTATTATCAAATAATAAGTATTTTGGTTTTTAGCTTTTCCACCATATATCCCTGTCACAACCTGTCCTGCCTTAAAGATCTGCTTTTGCGAAAAGATACCATATTGATATTTTACAAAAATCCTACTGGGTATGTCTACACTACCTCCCTAGTTCGAACTAGGGTGGTTAATGGAGTCAATTGTAGTTGCAAATGAAGCCCGGGATTTAAATATCCTGGGCTTCATTTGCATCTTGCCGGGCGCCGCCATTTTTAAATCCCCGGTAGTTCGGACTCCGTGCCCACGGCTACACGCACCACGGAGTAGGTAGTTCGAATTAGGCTTTCTAACTTGAACTACCCTTACACCTCGTTCCTCGCTCCACGATGAGTAATGGTAGTTCGAATTAGAAAGCCTAATTCGAACTACCTACTCCGTGCCGCATGTAGCTGCAGACACGGAGTCTGAACTACCGGGGATTTAAAAACGGCGGTGCCTGGCAAGATGCAAATGAAACCCAGGATATTTAAATCCTGGGCTTCATTTGCAACTTCGATTGACTACATTAACCACCCTAGTTCGAACTAGGGTGGTAGTGTAGACATACCCACTCTGACCAGAACTACATTTTCAGGCTTATCAACCTTGACAGTGTCCCCATTAATCAAAAAGCAAGGGGAAAGTAAAAATAAAATATTGTATCTGAATGAGGCAATGAAAGGAGCAGTGTGATGTTTTATAGGGAATTTCAGTGCTGCTGTTTATAGGGCTTGCTCCAGTTCCCATATACGCAGTGTTTTTAAAGCAGAGTCTATAATGCCTCACATTGCCCTAATACATCAAACTAGCACAATATGCCACTGTATGAACAAGTTATAGATTAACTATTAATATTATGTGGTCAATTACAAAGAAAAAGCTACCTAAATATCCTCTGATTACAGCACAGTGTAACTGAACATCAATTTTATTTTAATTATTTGTAATTTTATTTAAATCTGTTTTTAAAACTTGGCTGAATTAAGACCAATGTTATGTATAGTACAGGAAAAGAAAGACAAAGATGACATTATTCTCATTTCATGTGTGGAAGAATGATACGACTAAAATCATATATGTACATGTATATATTTCCCAAAGTTATTTAAAATAATCCTTAAGATTATGACAGGACATACGGACTTAATCCTATAGCAATTGTTTGATGGTATTGTGTGACTTGTAAGTAATTGCCTGCTATACTTAAAAAATGATCTTTTTTGTTTACGTTTACATTTATTACCCTTTAAGATTACTTTGAAAGCATGGCAAGCTATGCAGCAAGAACAGTGTGTGATAATTCTGTATCTGTTTCCTTCAAATCTCCCTTCCTCAACACCAGCACCCAGTTTTATCATCTGAAAGCAATAGCACTCTTAACATTAATGGGGTGGAATTACTTACTGTGACATTATAATTTAATTTATAGTTTTGACTCATGAACAAGGCCATGTCACATGGGAAAAAAAATCATTGTTCTACATATAGTGTGTTTTACTGTGGTATCATTCCTAAAGCAATGTTAGCCTCACTTTAAAAAAAGAATACTAAATCTAAGCCCACAAATATATATCGTGTTGTCATGATGTAAAAATCTCTCTATAAAACAGTTCTACCAGCATACTGAAATCACTCTGAAGCTCAAAGTACCCTATAACACCTTATTAAAACATAACTCCCCCTCACATTAGTATATTATAGAAAGAGGTACTAGTTATATACAGGGCTTTTTTTTTCTTTACTCTTCTGAAACATACTTGTCTATTCCATCATCCATCAATCATCCTTTAAGTGATTTTATTCCAATGGACAGGCAATGATAAAAAGCATCCTGGGAGTCTGTGGGAAAATCTAATTAAAAGAACCAAACAAATTGTACAGGACTTTGAGTATATGTTAGTCATTTATTAAATAATGGTATAGGTAAATCACTGACATTCATCATGACTCCAGGGAAAATCTCCAGGCCACAGCATCTTACTAGTACTAAGAATGCAAGGAGTTTGGCCTATAAAATAAAATCAATATTGTAACCTTAACTGTATGAGACAGGAAGACACTGGAAGTTTTTGGATTTAACAAGATTACAGCTGAGTTTTGAGATAAGACAATTTAAGGGAAAGCTATTCATTTAGAAATATTCATGCCACGACGTCTCAAGTTTTTTTACTGTTGTTAATATATTTCTAATTCATATTCGTAGCAATTTGGGATTATTTAATGGATACAGTCCATTAGTGGATCTATAGGAAAATCTGAGAAATGATTTAAAATGCCAATGAAATAAAATCTTTAGACTGAGGTTGAACAATTACAATTTGTCAGGGTGAGAGTTAGCATGATGGTGGGAAAAAATGGCGACAAATGTAAAGGGACTGTTGGCATTCGTGACTTTTTTGGATGGTTCTCCCCCAGTATCAAAAGAAATGGGAAGGGCGGATGAGAAATCAAGATCCTGAGACTGACAGTCCCAAGGGTTAGTGGGGAGGAGCCAGTGCATCAGAAAAGCCCAACTGACAGGACAGGCAGGCCAAATGAGGAACCAGGAGCCTTGCGTCCCATCTTCTGTTGGAGCTGTGTGAGCCAGAGTTTGTTGAGCTAAGGAGAGAGCAGCAGCCTGAATGGAGCTGGAGCAAAGCAGCAGCAATGGAAACTGAGGGACCAGAGGAGCAGCTCAAAGAGCAGAGCGGAGCTGAAGACAAAGCAGCAGCAGCCAGAGACAGAGTAGAGCCGGAGTAGTCCAGAGCCAAGGGTGGTGAGACGCTATGGAAAGAGAGAGAGGGACGTGTGGGAAGCAAGGGTCCAGCCACCAGATAACAGACCTTGCATGCCGGACTTGATAGGGATCATAACCCCGATACAAGGGCCAACATTGGTAAGAAGTAACCCGCCACCTGGGGGCATGTGGCTACCACTAGAGCAAGCATCTGACCCCTGGTGTAACTGAAGTGCAGCCAAAGGCTGGGAAGGAGGCCTGAGAGTTGTAAAGAACCTACTGCTAATCAAACTATTGCTGAACCTACTGCAAGCATCCGCAATTATGTTTGAAAGAAACATTTCTTGTAAAACGGACACCAAGGAAACACCAAAAGTAAATCAGAGCCCACCTTCTTTTAATACTGGATTAATTGTCAGATGAGGAATGTTGATGTTGAAAAATTGGACATACTGCTTGAATACCAAACTTGATCTATTTCTGATTTCTAAACGAACAGGAGAGTAGGTCAGAAACTGGTTTCTCATCTCTCACACAAAACTTCTATGCCCGTGCTATTATCACCATCATACCAGTTTTCAGCATGGCAGCTCATTACAAACGTAGGCCAGTTACAATTAAGAACTTTGATTTAAAATACATTTCAAAGCTTATCCATGATGAAAAGGACTTCTTACCTTAAGTCTACTGAGGTTAGTAAAATGAATGTTGTTTTTTCAGTGTCAGTGTCTGACTTTATTGGACACATTATACTTTAAAATAACACAAAAATCAAGATATATGCATAAGAAATACATACATTTATTAAAGAGCACTCATATATTAAAAAGGAATACAAAACTTGATCTAAAAAAAATTCACTAGCAGGATATAAATCAGCATAAAAACATTCCTTGACATACAAAGATTTCTGGAATTCAGACTGAAATGAAGACACAGAAACATTTAACAGATATTCATCAAAGTTAATCCTACAAGATGATGCATCTGTCAGATGGATACTATGTATTTCTAAAGTGTATGCTTTAGCCTTCTGTATGTGCACCAGGAGTTGGAAGTATTCTTGAACTCTGTCCAATGTAGGCCACCAGGCAACCTAGGTGATCTGTTATAGCTCTCAATTCCTGGACAGCATTAATTACTTCCTCTTTTAATTCCCTCACTTCAGAAATTAAAATGTCAATTTTAGACAGTCCATGAGAAGAGGGCCCAAGAAGGAAAGTACCATCAGGAAGGGAGCCAATAGGGAAGGAATGTCCAGTGGATGGGGAAAAAGCAAGAGGGGACAAGTGTCCAGAAGGGGGATGTCCAACAAAGGGAGCCTGGGCCTGAGAAGAGGAGCATCCAATAGCTGCTGGGCAGACAACCGGTGAAGAGAGTTCAGCTGTTTCTGATTTAATGGTAGGTTGGCATCTTGATTCTTGGCTGTTGGTGGATGTGGGTGAAGTGTGAGAGAGTGAACATGATGAAGAAACTGTAAAATTAAAATTTATTTCATTGTACAATGACTTTCAGTATTTTTGAACATCTGACTTCTGCAGAATTCCACATAAATCTCTAATTGTATTGGTTAGTCGTTATATATATAATTCATAAATGTAAGCTTTATGTTTGCTTTAAACAATGTTGTAATACTATGATAAAAATAGATTTAAAGTATGTATTGGAGTTTTTTTTCTATTATATTAATATATTTTACTTCCAAAATCTATCTAGTTTATTTAAGTCATACATGTATATAATATCTCCTCTTAAGTCATTCCTGTCTGATTTAAGAAAAAATATTCAGACTTACCAGACAATGAATTAAGGGTTTCTCCGCCAGTTCTTTATCTTTAAAAATAAATGAACTGGGGTCTTCTTAAAACCAATACCACTTCCCTGTATTATGATGGGTGCTAGCTTGTCATGTTTTTAGAAATTGTCCTTTCCAAATGTAAGGGAAGTTTTCCACATAAAATTGTATTTGTTGAGAATGTAACAAAAACTCTATTTCATTTACACATCAATTTCACTCAATTTTTATTCCTGCACCACAGAAAATTGGAATTTTGTCTTAATACAGACAAAGAATTAATTAAGTTCAGCCATATAGAATATCAGTTATTGTTAAATTTTAAATTGTGCAGATATGTTATTTTAAAATAAATATGTTTCTGATTGATAGTGTTGCACTTAAGTTTGATTTCAAAATTCACTAAAGTCAATTAGAGACAATCAATTGATGCAATCAATTTTCATAAGTTTACATCTAATATAGACTTCATATTTCACAATCCTAAAAGGTTATATTTCAAAAGGTAAAATGAAAAATGGGTCTTCTAAAGGTTTCTTAATCCATATGTCTCTAAAGGAAAGCAAGTATATTATAATCTTACAGATGGGGAAACTGAGGCACAGAACACTTAAGTGACTTTCTGAGGGTCATGCAACAGAAATAGAACAATGAGCTCCTTAATTTCAATGCAGCCTCTGTTCCATTGGACTATGTTGCTTCTTAATAGATAACAATTTGTGATTGTTATAATTGATTACCATATTTTAGAAAAGACTCTTGCCGTCACAACTTCATCCTAATTCTTTTGGAAATCCCCTGTAGCTTTTCTAAGCGTTGTCTTTGTTTTGGTAAGATTACATAACATAAAGAGTACTGTACTTCATATTTTTATGTTAAAACAAATGTAACACTAACAGTATGATCTTTCTACAATAGTTAACTGTATGAATCTTTCAAAGGAAGAAAAGGCTGTCGAGTTCATAAAAATAATTTAAAAATCCTTTACATTTTTAAAGAAAAAATTTCAGAATCTGTTCTCCCATACTTCTGTAGTAGCACATATTTCTATAATATTCTCAAACATTCTTAAGACAACTGAAGCAAACCATGAAAAAAGTACAATGATTGCACAATGAGAAATAATGATAGGTTCACTCTCTTTCACAAATGTTTATCATCTGGCTTCGTCGAATATAAAAAGGAAACTAATTTAGAAATCGAACTTTGTTTAAAGAAAATGACTACATTTTTGCATAGTAAATCCACAGTCTCTATTTACATTTTGGAGCAACTGTCTGATGGCAAGGAAAGACCTATGTTTACAACAATGGCATGTACAATAATGCATTCAAAATAAAAAATTAAATATGAAATGACTGCCCATTATAGTTTTAATCAACCCAGAGCCTCTTTGATTTGATTTCTGTTTTTTTGTTTTGGTTAGCTAATTTATTTCTGTTCTTCTTTATACTTCCCTACCATTCACTCTCCCAGAATACTCTTGAAAATACAAACATCTTTACTGCCATGTCAAAGTCACTTCAGGAATAGTGTGAAAATAAGAATTTGATAGTTTGTTTATACTGGAAACTCGGTGATGGTAAAAGCAGAAGATTTGGTGTTTGACAAATAATGAATGCATTGTAATATGATGAGTATTCCGCTGTAGTTTAGTGGAATATTACTTTTTTCCTCCTCAGTTTTACCACCACTACACATCTTAGCCAAAGTGTAAATCCTTCCTACTTGTGTTTGTCCCCCGCTTTCATGATACATGAAAGAACTTGTGCAAACAGTGAGGATTATAAAGGAGTCACTTGTTCTGTGGCCTTTGCCCATGTCCAACTGCTTCATGAAGAGTAAGAAAAAGTCATTCAAACTTCTGCACACCATACATGACTGACTACTCATAAAGCTTTAACACAGTATGTATTTATATGGTACGCACTTCGAAGAGAGTTGGGTATCTCAGTCCCCTTAACTCTTTGAATAAACACTCAAGCTAGAAACTCCAAACTTTGTCCTGCACTAGGGTTTCATCACCATTGCCACCCCCAAACTCTTAGGGCATGTCTAGACTATATCCCTCTTTTGAAAGAGGGATGTAAATTAGGCAGATCGAAAGTGCAAATGATCCTTTTTCGAAAGATCCTGTACTCCTCATTTTTGAGTTTATACTGCAGTGCTTAACTTGAAATAAGCTTCACAAATTGAGCTACATCGATTGTATATCTTATTTTGAAATAGCTTTTTTTCGAAATAGGAAGCATCTACACAGCACTTATTTCAAAATAGAGCTCTCTTCCTCTGACTTCTCTTACTCCTCATACAATGACGGTTACCGGAATTGGAGTAAGAAGTCCTCCAGCTAGAGAGTATTTTGACACTATTTTGAAATAATTGCCTGCTGTGTATACATGAACTAAGTTATTTTGAAATAGCACTAGTTATTTTGAAATAGTGTTGCAGTGTAAACATACACCTTGTGACTTCTCTGTAAATGGCAACACAACAAGATTGAAATATTTTATTATGTTAAAAGTGATCAACCAGCTCAATTTCTGAAACTAACTATTGTCTTGGAAAAGGTCTTAAAGATCACTTCTGGCTTAACTACTTCCCACAGAAAGCTTCAACACTGGAAATGTCTCATGACTAAGTACAGAGAGAACTGAGTCCATTTCAGGTCATAAGTTACTGAACTGAGTCCATATGATTGAAATGGAGCAAGTAAAACTCCCTTCAAACTGAAGTCAGTAATGCTGTGGTCTAAATTTTACCTCTTATCCTTCTTTTGATCTTGTAGAAAAAAAAAGTTAAAATTACATTTAAATGAAAGAAAGGCTACTTACCAGCAATTGTAATACCTCTGCACAGACACACTTGAAGGATGTTGGATAAAAGTAGGATGATTTGTATTTCTGGTGCTGATGAGTTTCAGGAACCTTCTAGAAAAGCAGTGCTTATTGACACTGTCTGAGCACTTCCTAATGACACTGGATGGTCAAAGCTGTTTAAAAGCACCACGTGATTCTCCAAATCCTTTGGCTTTTCCCCCCTATGTCCTAGAGTCTTATGAGCACAGAGATCCTTGGAAGACAGGAAAATGTTCCTCCTTCCTTCATAATGGAACTGAGTCCCGTGGCACAGAAACCGTCACTGAGCTCTGTCTTTGAGCATAAGTAGGATCAACACAAATGCTAGGCCCTGAGTGGACATCCAGATCTGACAAAAATTTGGTACTGATAGGTAAGTATTTGGAATGAATATTTCGGAGTGGCAAGATGAGATGAAGCACTGAGCATTCTGCCCTGGCCACAAATGCTGGTTCCTGGTGAAAGCAGGTACCATCAAAAATGGTGAGACTGACCAACTTAAATATGTCAACAAAGCAAATTAAAATCTGCAGCTGGCCCATGCTAGACAACTTGGTTTGTGGGCCTCAGGCTTTGGGAATGTTTCATTGCAGTGTAGACTTCTGGAATTGTGGGACTCTCCCATCTTTCAAAGTACTCCAGCAATGAAACAACCCTAGAATCCAAGCCGTGGTTGACTAGAATGGGTCAGCTGAGGGGTTTTAGTTTTTGTTTGTTATCCATGTAGACATACCCTTAGATGAGAGATGAAGCTCTTTTCAGTTCTGGGATAGCCTCAGAGCCAGAGAGCCCGTATGGCCACATACAGGCCAGGCACAATGGCCTACTCTGTCCCTGCAAGGAATGGAGGCCTGTCCTCAAGATGGTTAAGAAGATCTGTCTCATAAAGCCTTGTCTCAGGAAATCCTTGTGTGCGCCAGTTCTTTTGGATGTGAGGTGTAAATTAAATTAAATTAAATTAAATTAATGGAGATTGCCTATTTCCTAGAACTGGAAGGGACCTTGAAGGTCATTGAGTCCAATCCCCTGCCTTCACAGCAAGACCAAGTACCACCCCTGACAAATTTTTGCCCCAAATTCCTAAATGGCCTCCGCAAGGATTGAACTCACAACCCTGGGTTTAGCAGGCCAATGCTCAAACCACTGAGCTATCCCTCCCCCATAAGTGTAAAGGCTTGACATGCCAAAAAACAATCCCATAAATAGTTCTCCACAAGGAAATATTCATAGCAAAGTGGCATGAGATACAGCATTCAAGAATATTCTTTATTTTTGATGGTCTTTGGGGTTGGATGAGGTATGATACCATGATACTGAAATTCAAGAATCCAGGAATCTAACTACACAATAATGAAGAAATGAAATAAATATTCTTTCTGAAGATACCCCAAACAGTCTAAACAATAATAAAACTACTAATGCTGTCAAACACTAACAACACAGGGAAGTCTGGTAAAAAAAAATCAAACCAAAATTCTATGCATAGAGCCTATATCTGCAGCTACCTGTAGAAAGAAAGGAACTGAGTTAGCTGGGGACTATACAGGTCAAATGCAAATGTCTGGTGCTGCCGACTGGAGGCTTATGCAGTCCAATAAGCACTGCATTTCTAGAAAGTTCTTGATGCTCACTCTGCCACAGAGGACTGCATTCTTCAAGTGGGAATATGCAGGGCTACTTTGAAGAGAAATACTAGACCATCTTCCCTAGTCATGTGGTAATTTATGTATAGAATGGGGAAAAAAAGGCAAGAAGCATACAACACCGTCTCTCAAAACCAGTGGTAACAAAAGGCAGTCATGGCAAAATAGCAGTGACAAAATAAAGCTCATAACATAAGGATGTGCACCCTTTTGGGGACTTTAAAATAAATCTATTGCCCTTGCTGTCAAGAGTCTGGGTACCTAATAAGTCACAGGCTAAATGCATAGATTGCATACATGTTTATTTAAAAAAAAAACAGTAAATGCTGAAAATAAGAAAATGCCCTACACTAATGACTAGAAGTGAAGGTGGGGGGGAATGGCAAAAAACCCAAAGCTAACAGGGAAAACAACCAAAAATTGATCTCTAGAAACCAATCTAAAAACGAGGACTCAATCAAGCAGACAATACAACACTCAAATATGAGAACAATACAAGAATTCCTCCCATCCCAACAGCGGACAATAAAAATACAAAGTAAATGGGGGAAGAGAGGGACAACTGAAATAGAGACACCAAACTAGTGCAAAGGGGAAATGCTACTAAATTAATTACTAACACTCACTACCATCACTATACCCCATCACTCTCACACACAGAGACAGACACTGGAAAAATTCTAGATGCAAATAAACAAAGAAAATAATGAATTAAAAGCACACCAAATAGCCCATCAGAAATTGAGAGGTTCATTGGATGAACAACTGAGGTAGGGCGAGCTAAATATCAGGAGGGAAAACTAAAGAAGGAATCGTATGTCTGACTGTGAATTCTGACTTTACAAGCTGTGCTTCATAGATGTCTCTGAAGAACTGCACAGGGCTGACAAGCCTCAAGTACAGAATCCTTTGAACAACACAATGATTAAAACATCTACAACGCATCTATTGGGAATATTACACATTACAGGTGGGAGGGAACTCTATCCTGACGTTAATGTTCCTACAACACCAAGGTGACAACAGTTAATGAATGTTAAATTTGTGCCATGGTCAGTTTTTTCCCTTCTCTAAAAAAATAAAAAAATATATATCTTTGGGAGGTAGTACCCTGAAAAAGTATTGCAACGCACAGAATATAGACAAAGACACCAATGCTACATCAGG
This sequence comes from Pelodiscus sinensis, assembly GCF_052426305.1. NCBI lineage: Eukaryota > Metazoa > Chordata > Testudines > Trionychidae > Pelodiscus > Pelodiscus sinensis. Next base: position 24,106,871 of record NC_143057.1, on the reverse strand, counting down.
ATTCATTAGCATGGACCCCTGAGCTCAAACAGAATTCCATAGAATATAACGGGATGTACACAGGGCATCAGATAATCTCAATGCAGAATCCCAGTGCAGAAACTGAGCCTTAGTGAATTATACTAGCTCAACCAACATCTGGTGACACCTCAGTTTTACTCAGCTAAACACAATGTTCAAATCCTGTTGGAGTCGAATAATTATCTTTTATAGAGTTCACATAATATAAATTAGGTTTTCAAGGAATACTTCATGTATAATAAATGTTTTCATAATAATAATACAACTGACTGTGTGGAAAAATTATGAGTATGTGATTGTTCATGCCACTTGACTTAGGTTGGGTTTTTTTAATACATTTGTTTGGAAACATTTAAAAAAAAACTGTTACAAAGAACAGCTAAGGTTTATTCCCTTTCCCTTTTTGCATCACTATATTACAATTATGGAAACAAAGAAGGGAAAAAATTTACATTACTGATGTATGTTTGAACCTTTGGCATGAAATGGCCCTTGTGTAACTCACCTTGATCTCTTTCATGCCATGTCCGACTCCCAGCAGCTGGTGAATTTGGAGAGGGATAAAAGTCTCCAGTTGGGCTTGGTTCCATATTTTCATCTATGGAGATAGTTTTGGGTCTTTTGCTGTTGAAATAACAAAGGTATTGTTATTAATACTACATGCAGTTAGCACTGGTACTGCAGAGCGTATAAGGATTTAAACAGTTTTTTCAACACTGAGAGCAATTAAAAGAAAAACCACAAAAATAAATGTTAAGCCTAACCTCAAGCATAGGTCACACAGGTGTGTTCTCAAACAATGGTATGTGCATTGTACATAAATATTTACATCACATAGTTGGCATGTGTGCATAATACACCAAAAATCCCCTCAGGGGAGAATTTTCATTGTCTACACATTTTAAGACTGGTGACATTTAAGACCATGGCCACACAATCAAAACCTGCAGCCTGCTGGAAAAGCATCACATCACTAGATTATTACATTCATTCAATACATAATTCATTTAAGACAAAGAAGAGTGTTTCTGCATCCCAGATAAGGTCAGCCAGGTAACACTTCAACTGCTTAGACTATAGGTTGAACCTCTCTAGTCAGGCATTCTCTGGTCCAGCATGATTTTAGTTAGCCGTATATCCACTTATCATGGGCATGGCCAAGTTTCCTGAGGTTCCATAAAGTTTGTTTATAGACACCAGTTCCGGCTCTCAGTGTTCTGTGTTGTTATATACCTCTAATTTACCCCTAAAAGTCTTCTAAGAACCCAGTAAGCAGTGGAAGTGTGTGTAATGTTGCTGGACAATATTGACCTCCCATGATCTAGCAATTTCTCTGGTCTGGCATTGAACGGTGTAGGGCCAGAGAGGTTCAACCTGCAGAAGGAAAGCTTATTATGCCCACCTCAGTAGACCAGAGTAATGAGTTATTTTTCAAAGCAGCCTGACCTGAAACACAGTCTCTTCATTTTCCATTAGTTTAATTTACAATGAAAGGTCTGCATTTCAAACTCCATCATTCAGGCTGATATACTTCACTACAATCTTGTAAGAGAAATGCAAGTTTCATTGTGAAACTTCTCAGCCACTGACAGAACAAGCAGATTTCTAAAGGAAGATGGAGAACCAGGCATGAAGGGTTTAACAATATATTGACAATACCATGAGGATGAATTTATACCTTTTAATTGAAAAGGTGAACTGATATGTACACTAAACCCCCCACAAATAGTCCCATTATGACTTTGTTAATAATAACTTTGCTAGATAATTATTTCAAAAACTCTGAAATAACACATGCGTCCTTGGTTCATCGATGATGCATCACTTTGTGGCACCACAGACATGCAGGCCAGTGTACCAGTGATAATATAGGATGCATCATTACAGGAAAGATTCAGCAAGCCAAGATATTCCAGTAAGGAAAAAGCAAAACTCATGAGTTTCCTGAAGCCAGAACATGAGCCCAAGTTTCCTAGGCAAGCAGACTCTCTAGTCATGCATTTCACCCCTCTGTGATGCTCTCTGCCCCTCCTAAGACCATGTAGACAGAGCTTCACAGAGTCGGAGTCCACAGAAATGGAGAGAAGTAGGCCAGAGTGAGCTGAGGAAGGTGGCCCCACTTATCATCCCTTCACTAGCCTCGTGGAAATTTCCTAGAAAGATAACAGAGTTGCCTATATTACACGTACCACCAATTCCATTTCTGCACCAGGGAACTCCCTCCACTTAAGAGGAGGTTCTGAATGGGAATGTCAGGATGATGCTTACTGGGTAATGGTTAACCTGTAACGGGGAGCAGCCACTTGTTTGTGTCGTCCCCTACTCCAACCCAGGCTGGAGCATCCCTAGGCCATGACGTGAGGAAGTGCCCATCCCCCTTTAATCAGTTAACTGGTTAACCAATTAAATGGGCTTTTACAACCCTAGTCCTGGAGGAAGCTAGAGTCAGAGCCTTGCTGTGGTTCACCCTGGCTCCCTCTAGAGTTCTGTGTACACTATGCCTACTCCACCGGAAACAATCCCTCCCCTGTTATAACACCCAGAGGAACTCCCAGAAGAAACATTCAAATAGTTATAATTACTCTTTGTATGCTCCTTCAGGATGTGGCGATTTGGCTTTTGATGTTTCATGTCTCCACAATTAAATTTACATATAACGTGGCTGATGTTTCTTTCTCCCCTCCCCACTTCCCCAGGCTATGCCTGACTGAGGAGGCCAACAGTCCCTTTACTGGGAAAATTATCAGTAAGCACCTTCTCAGTCTGGGTATGTCTACACTACCACTCTAGTTCGAACTTGGGGGGGGGGTTAATGTAGTCAATCGAAGTTGCAAATGAAGCCCGGGATTTAAATATCCCGGGCTTCATTTGCATCTTGCCGGGCGCCGCCATTTTAAAATCCCCGGTAGTTCAGACTCCGTGCCCGCGGCTACACGCGGCACGGAGTAGGTAGTTCGAATGAGGCTTTCTAATTCGAACTACCATTACTCCTCGTGGAACGAGGTGTAACGGTAGTTCGAATTAGAAAGCCTCATTCGAACTACCTACTCCGTGTCGCGTGTAGCCGCGGGCACGGAGTCTGAACTACCGGGGATTTAAAAATGGCGGCGCCCGGCAAGATGCAAATGAAGCCCAGGATATTTAAATCCCGGGCTTCATTTGCAACTTAGATTGACTACATTAACCACCCTAGTTCGAACTAGGGTGGTAGTGTAGACATACCCTCAGTGAAAATTCTAGAGCATTCAGGTTTTTCCCCACAGAAGTGTCTTAGATTATTTTCTAAACTGGCAGAAATCTAACTGGCAAGTGAGATAATTTATAATTTTACCAATAAGAGAAGCAAAAGGTGGGTCTCAGCACACTTTTGAAGGGATGCAGAATGTGAGAAAAGGTAGCGATGTTTAAAAGCTGAACTTATCTACAGAGCTAGAAATGTTCTGCCTGAGTCAGTCAGTAGTGTTAAATGCTCCCCTTCTTCTTGCAAGTGTAAAATCTCTCCCTCTCTTTAACTGAACAGGTGAAGAATTCATTGCTGTTATTCCAATAGACCACTAGAATTTGGCTTCCTCTATTAGACCACTAATAAATGGTTTCCAAAACTGTAGAGAACTAAGATATGTAACATCAGTGCTAGTGGCACACAACTCTCTCAAACTTCCCGTTTACAGGAAGATAGTCTTACTCCAGGAATCTATTATCTACATATAATTTATAAAAAAAATATATACCTACTCAAATTTATAAAAGCAACAAGAAATCAGGAAAATTACACTTTCTTTACAGTACTACTGAATTGCTTTTCCTACATCAGCAATCCCGACTTCACATAACCTGATAACCAGTATTTTTGCCAAATACCAATATTTACTCTTTTAAAAATATATTTACCTGCTTGGTGGGGAGGACAGTGACCTCTGTAGATTTACACCCGAATTCATATCATGGTAGTATGGCTGGCTTGGAAGCTCTCCAATCGGGAAGTTTACTCCAGTTCCCTGGGTAATAGGCGCTGAAGAATATATAAAGAGTCAAAACTAATCTCTAAATTTTTTACCACCCTTTCAATTTTAACATTAAAAGATCTTGCAATTATAAAATATAACCAGTTTTCTGTCTATTGAGAAAATGAAATATAGTCAAGTTCTGCTAACATTTACATACCTGAAAAAAATTAAGCTATGTGCTTCCTCCACTACCCTCTCCCTAAATCTCTGAATATATGTTTTATAATAGATAATGTAGAAATCATGAATGGGAAACACTGACAAAGATTGAAAAACAAAATTGTACATGTTGTAAAAGGGCATGAACACCCCCCTCCCCTCCCCATTTCTGCCAGAAGTAGCCTTTTATGGAGAGAGTATTGAACTGGCCAAGTTGTCTTTCACTTAGGAAACAGATATTTTCTTTATGCACACAGACATTGTTTTCTTTACCCTTGTGCACTGTCTGTGCATTTTAATTTATATGAAAGTTCGAATTTATCTATTGGTTAAAGTTTACTTCTTCTCTTGTGTTTGTTTAACCTCAAGCCACAAAAGAAGTCCCACAGAAACCACATACTTTTAAAACTTATTATTAGAAGGGCATTACATGTAACACTGTGAACCAGAGGATTTGCCTCCATAAGGCAACAACATAATCTTGATATTTTTAGATATGACCAAATGATTAGAAGTATGTGTGCCTAAGCTGCTCAGACAACACATCTCATGAGCATGTGAAACTTGTGTTTCAATATACAAATCCCCAATTTTAGAAAGAGAACTCAGTGCTGCAAATGCTTAACTTGGACCGGCATAAAAAGTGTATGTGCCTTAATACACAGGGAATAAAGTGCAATCAAACACACATGTATGACTCTTATTTTAATAACAAATGATGTCAGTGGAAGTTATGCACATAATTTGGCCCCAAAACTCAGTGGTAAGATAAATAATGAGCAGGTTTTTTGAACATATTCCATGCACGCATTATTTCATATTAGTCTTTTGGTGGGATACTGCCATTGATTTTAAATTAGTTAGTCTTGATTTATAGAGATGTGAAATCAGAATCAGATCCTTATCTTTGTTAACTAATTACAATTTGTAGGGTGTTCTGTCCTAGCATGAACTAGCAAAAGCTTATAGGATAGTCGACTAGTTCCTCAATTAGTTGCTTCCCCTGCAATTCCCCCTTGCTGCCTCCATCAGAGCTGCAGTGGGGTTAGCGCCCAAGGCTCGGAGCTAACCCCACTGCAGCTGCCCCACTTATCGACTAATTGACTAGTTGAAATTTAACATCCCCAACTAGCTCTCATGTAAAACTCTCCAGCAGTTAGTTTTGGGGCAGAGGTGGGCAATAAAAAAGCAACAGCCCACCAGGGTTAGTCCCCGGCGGGCCCCCTCCACTATGTTTACCTGTGCTTTTGAATATATTGGACAATCGCAACTCTCATTGGCCGTGAATTATCTTTTTTGGCAATGTGAGCCACCTGTGGGAAGCAGCATGGACCACCGCTCTCATTGGCCACAAACAGCGATTCGCAGCCAACAAGAGCTGCAATCATCCGATACCTGCAAAAGCGCAGGTAAACGTAGTGGTGGGGGCCCGCCGGGGAGTAACCCTGTAAACTGAATCTGGCCCGTGAGCTGAATTTGCCCGCCCCTTTTGGGGAGAGTCACTTTTAACTGTTGTTGTCCCAGAATCCTCATCTAGAGTATAGAAAATATTGTCTGGCACATTCAACCATTGTTATTTTTTTAAAATTCCTTATTCATCCTGTTGTTTCCAAACAAGTTCTGAATTAATATTTTTATTCACGTCTTTCAAAATGAAGTTTTAAACAGAAAGAAATGAACAGCATTTTCATTAAATACAAGAAGAAAAACAGAAGTAAATAAAAACAATATGTGGATTAGAGATTATTGGTACTCCATATTAATATTTTCTATGAATTTGTGTGTACATGTATGTGTGAGTGAGAGAGAGAGAGAGACACCACTCTGGTCTACATTCAATTAGTTATACTCCCCATTCTTGCTATGGTGTATCTGTCCTTTAAGTTCATGAGACTGGAGCAAAGTAAAAGAAAAAAGACATCTCATGGTTTAGCAGAATTCCAAACATGTACAGAGGATAAAAAGTTGTGAAAAAGTTGCAAGTGCATGAAAGAAGTTATTTCATTATGTATGGAATTTTATTGACATAACATTATTGATCCATGCACAGCAAACAATTTAACTTCTTAATAAGATGTTTGATTCAGAATTTGAAAAAAAAACAAAGAAAGTCTTTTACCTATTTTATTATAAATCCATGCAAGATGTACTGTGACACCATAGAGCCCAAAGCAAACTCCATTAAAGTCAAAGGAAAGCCTTCAACTGACCTCAGTGGACTTTGGATCAGGCTTTTAGTATGCTACATCATTAAATACAGTTTGTTAACTTACTTCTGGATACTCTCACAAGTTCTGACACATTGAAGACTCCAGATTTTACAAAACTATCCTCAAGGTACCCTGAAAAAGATCATAATACGGTTGTCAACTAATTTAGAAAGACAAAAACATATACACCATTTAGTGGCAGAACCAACAAAGAAAAGTTGAAAAATTATGCCAAAACATGACACTTTTTCACAGGATGGGAGAAGAGTTGAAATACTGACTGCTGCATGCAAAATTGAGATTCCATAGGAAAATAATTTCCTCAACATAGAAATTATTAAGCAATATATTGAAATTATACTTAATCAACTAGGAAAAATTTATAACAACTTCATTTATGGGTTTGGTCACAGAGATTCTCTTGGGACTATCACTTGATATGCTGAAAAATACCATTGAGCCCACCTATCTGCTCTTTGGGACACTCTTTCTCCCCTTTCCCCCCCAGGCTCTTGAGCCAGGTATTCTGGTCTCCTCCAGCACCACACAAGGTTGGAGTCATAGCCCACAGCAAAGCACTACAGATGCTAGGTTCAGTCATATCAGATCTAGAAGGCTCAAAGGACTTGACACAGCACCCAATAGGACCAGAACTCCAGATAAATCCATTTTACTCTGTATAAAGTTTTGTACAGAACAAGCTCATAAAAGACTCACCCCCTTTCATCTACATCTGCTCCCCCCCCCCCCCAGTAACAGTTATTTATACTGGGTTTATTAATAAATAAAAGTGATTTTATTAAGTATAAGAAGTAGGATTTAAGTGGTTGCAATTAAGAGCAGTCAGATCAAAGAAAAACAGTAAGCAAATTAAAACAAAATATGCCAGCTAAGCCTAATATTCTAAGGAACTAGTCACATGCAATTTAATACTCTAACAGTAGTTCTAATCATCTTTATATATCTTTTGCCAAAGACAGGAACTCTTTGTATTCAGTTTAAACTTTTTCATACTTTCAACAGAAAAGTACAGCATTCAAAATGGGTCCCAGCATCAGGTGTCCCCAGGCCACATGTCTTGGCAGGACCAACCACAGTCCAGGCTTACAGAAAAACAAGACTATTCACAGATCAATGTCTCAAGTACTGCGCCATTAAGTTCCTTGAATACCACTAATTGCCCTCAACTATCATATCTGAATTAGTAAACAGTTTTATACTTCATATTTATAATGTCAACTATAGGAATGGTACAAGCACACAAACAAAATGTACACATTCAGCAGATTTTAAACTTTACATTATAAGATGTATTTTGTATAAAGCATTTTCCAGTTATACATTTTCATATTCATGAGCATATTTTCAGAAAGAATATGGTGAGGTGCAACCCAGAACCTCCTTTCATTGTTCTTTTCTATTTGAATGACAGTATCAAAATAAGAAGAGATTAGAACATATTGTGTTGGATCAGGCAATTTGGTAAAGAGACATTGAACTGTCCATCTCTGCTGGGTAAGTTTCTGGGTTTGAATCTGAGTCAAGATGACAGTGACTACAAATTACCATCTTAGGGCCTGATTCTTCACCTTTGAAGTCAACGTGGGTTTTGCTGTTGACTCAAACGGGACCAGGTCCTGTCAGTGGTCAATGTGAAGTCTGTTGGGTATACACATTTAAGAGCCAAACTTTAGGCACCAAAGTCTGAAAATGTTGGCGTCTACATATCAATTTGTATTGAGAAAGAAGCAGGATTCCTTCCCTTCACCACTGAAATATGATCATGCCAGAAAGTGAGGAAGTGAAACAACAGCCAATATCAAACTCAAGTTAGCACCTTCAAACTGATGGCACTACAAAATACAGAATCAAGAAACCAAGGTTTTCTTTGGGCACAGGGGCGGCCCGTGCCCATAGGCAAACAAGGCAGCTGCCTAGGGCGCCAAGTTGCATGGGGCACCAAATTCTAAACCTTGCCCCTTCCATTTCCCATTCCCTTTCCGGTGCCTTACCTGGAGCACGGCTTCCCTGCAGCCAGGAGAGGGGTAAGTCCTGGAAGAGGCAGCACGCGGGGGGGACCGGGGGAGGGGTCGGCACCGGGGGAGGAGGAACGCGGAGGGAGGGGGGTTTCCCCTGTGCCACGGGAGGGGGGGGGTCGGCCCCGGGGGAGGCAGGTGCCAGCTTCCCCTGCGCCGCGGGGGGGGGGGGGTCACCCTGGGAGAGGCGCATGCCAGCTTCTCTCTGCAGGGGGGGGGGGGTGATCTTGGGAGGAGGCGGGTGCAGGGGACTCTCTCCCCCGACTGGTACCCTGTTCCCTCTCCCCAGCCCCAGAACTCCATCCCCAGCCCCCTTCCCCCAGCCCCAGAACTCCAACTCCACCCCCAACCCCCTTGGCCCCCAGCCACAGAACTCCATCCCCGGCCCCTCGTCCCCCAGCTTCCCTCTCCCGAGCACAGAACCAAAACCTTCAGTTGATATCTGCCCTTGGGGTTGGGGGGGGTGCCGATTCCATGGTTCGCCTAGGGCGCCAGTTGCTGGCAGCTAGTCTAGGGCCACCCCTGTTTGGGCATCTTCCATCTAAGTACTAACCAGGTTCATCCTGTTTCTGGTGAGGTAACATAGGATCACAGAAAGTTTGTAGGTATAGATAAAACTCCTCATGCTTTTCATTAGATTTAAAGGGGTTATAATCACCTGTTACATGTATGTAGTTCCCATTAACTTTATTAGGAGTTGTGCCTGTGCACAGAGGGGAGAATAACTTATATTCTACTCTGTACTGCTTAATATCGTCTATACATAAGAACGGCCGTACTGTGTCAGACCGAAGGTCCATCTAGCCCAGTATCCTGTAAGCTGACAGTGACCAATACCAGATGCCCCAGAGGGAGGGATTACAACAAATAATCCTCATGTGATCCCTCCCGTCTCCCACTTCCAGAGAAACCGAGGCCAGGGACACCATTCCTACCTATCCTGGCTAATAGCCATTGATGAACCTAACCTCCATGAATCAATCTAGCTTTTTTTTGAACCCTGTTAAAGTTCTAGCCTTCACTGCATCCTCTGGCAAGGAATTCCACAGGTTGACTGTGCGTTGAGTGAAGAAAATATTCCTTTTGTTTTAAATCTGCTGCCTATTAATTTCATTTGGTGACCCCTAGTTCTTATATGTGGGAATAAGTAAATAACTTTTCCTTATTCAGTTTTTCCACACCAGTCATGATTTTATAGACCTCTATCATATCCCCCCTTAATCTCCTCTTTTCTAAGTTGAAAAGTCCAAGTCTTTTTAATCTCTCTTCATATGGGACTCGTTCCAAACCCCTAATACTTTTTGTTGCCCTTTTCTGAACCTTTTTCAATGCCAGAAAAATGTGTTTTCCCTTTTCAGTTAAAATGCATTCTGCCCCAGATGTTTTGAAAATTCTACATATATCATCATCATTAACATCATATATTGCACTATATAAAGCCAACAACATATATAAGCGAGTACTCCTAAAAACATTTTCCAGTTAGGCAAGGTATTAGCAGCATGAACTGGTATTCCCTATGTTTAGAATTAAAGTACTGCTAAAATAAACCTTAAAAGAAAGTTAAGTGTATCCATAGCAGATCACTCACAGTTGATGGCAATCAAAATATCTGGAATGGATGTAATGTGATAGGAGTTACCTCTTTGGAAGCTACCACCTTCAGGTAACTTAGCAATACAATAAAGCAGGGGTGGGGAGTCTTTTTCCCATCAGGGGCCCCGATCCTCCTGAAATATCAGCTGCAGGCCATATAAAGCCCTGCAGGGCAGGACATGGAAACTTGGACCAAAAAATGAGGAGTTCAGGGTAGTGGAGGTGACTCCAGGCTAGGGCAGAGGTTTGGGATGCGGGAGGGGGTGAGGACTCTTACTGGGAGTGTGGGCTCTTGGGGTGGGGCTGAGGAATTAGAGATGCAGGAGGGGGCTCTAGGCAGGAAATTGGAAGGGAATCAACCTGGGCCAGGGGGTTCAGGGTAGGAGTGCAGGGAGTAGGCTCTGGAAGGAATGTTGGGTGCCAGAAGGGGCTCAGGGTGCAGGAGGAGGAGGTGTAGGGTACTTACATCAGGTAGCCCCATTCAGTGGTACAGGGGGGCTAAGGCAAGCATTCTGCCTACCGTGGCCCCATGCCACTGCTGATCCTAGAAGTGGCTGTGACCAGCACAGCCCTGTAATTCCTGGGGGGTAGGGAAGGGACAGGTGGCTCTATGCACTGCCCTTTCTGGCAAGCACCATCCCTGCAGTTCTCATTGTTCATGGTTCCCAGCTAATGGGAGCTACAGGGGTAGTGTTTGTAGGTAGTGCTTCTCTGATTGCTGCAAGCCAGTGGTAGTGCTCACAGTTCCAGCCTCACATGGGGAGGAAACTGAGATTCAGGGCTTCTGGGTAATGACACAGAAATTTGCCACAGGCCAAATTATATTAAGCAGGGGCCAGATCTAGTCCACGGGCCAGAGGTTTGCCACCCTTGCATTAAAGTGCTGCTTTTAAAAAAATGGCTATAAAAGTGGCATACTTGACTTAACAGCACTCTCCTTGGAAGCATTCGGAGTAATAGTGTTTACTTTTGGGGGTTTGGAGAACGGAAGCTTTCACTGTTCTGTATTCCTGCTGGCAGTAGCTGAGTGACTGACATGTTGACTACAATCCTGGTGGTTACAGCTTAATTTCACACTGAAAGGCCACCTCTAGTAAAACTAGCTGTAAAACGAGTACCTGGTCCATCAGGTTAGGGCAATTAAAGGTAGTGAGCTGACATGCCTTACCTTGTGACTGCTGCTAGCTCTGAGAGACAGCTGAAGTTTATTCTGGCTCACGTAAGGGCAACAGAATTGTGTGTGGCCCCTGACTCATTTTTCCACGGGTCAGTGGCTCCAACCAAACAAAGGTTCCCACCCCTGCTGTATGAGATGAAATAACTCTATCGGTCTTTCACTCTCTCCAAGCTACTTTCTTCTACCCCCACTTTCCTCTTTTTCTCTTCTTTCAATTTCTCTCTCTTTCCCTACTCTTTCCCCGCTTCTACTTCTCCCATGAATGCTAGAGGAAAAGAATTTTTGCCATCTTACTCCTCGTGGATGGCTTAGAAAAAGGAGCATTCTCTCTTTCGTCTACTACATTCCCCTCTACCACCTTTGGTTTCTGTTGGAAGGAAAGGAGGGAGTATCCTGTCAAAGCCTTATTTCCCTATGTGACAAGGAATAAATAATTTCCTTTCCTCCGCCACTTTCCTTTTTTAATATTACAATGGACAACTTGGACAAAGGGTGCACAAACTGTTCCAACATTTGCCATCTTTCCTTTCCCTGTCTCTCTTTCTTCTTCCTGTTTCCTTTCTCCTTACAAAGAAAGTGTACAGTGAATTGAGAAAGAGAAAGGTGGTCTAGCAAATGTAAGAGAAACATCTTTTGTTTGTTTATTCTGTTCCCTAAACAGCAAGTTGATCGGCAATATGCTAAAAAAAAAAGTTAAAAAAACAGTAGACAGTTTATTTTTAACCCTAAAAGGTCCCGCTTTATACAGCTGGCCAGGAGCAGGGGAGAGGAGGAGGTACACACTCTTCCACTCCTGCTCAACCTCCCCACATCTCAGTTGCAGGCGCCGAGCACTGTTGTCAATTTTCATATTTTTACTGTGATATGATTTTGGACCTTTTGCAAACAGTCTTGCAATGAAGTGACAAGCTTTGGTCATCATGCTATCAAGTCAAGAGCTTTTAAATTCTGGGTCCCAGATCTTCCACTGAGTGATGTTAATATTTTTCTGCCCTTCACATCCTTTATTATGAGCCAAGGTCATACTAGAATGTAGGAGTGTGACGACTGCTCAGCCATAAAATGCAAAATGCCATATCACACAGACCTGAGGGGGAAAAACAGTTCTCATCCATTTTGCCAAGTCTTTCAAAAGGACCATGGCAACTTAGATGCTTCTCTAATTCACATTAACACAATATGATATTGTCTCACTTCTTCGCAGTTCAACCGGATGAGGGTTCAACTCAAACGTTGTCCCTAACCTGACTCCTAGGCACACACAAAAACCTCTAGCTTAAGTGGTGGGTTAAAGTCAAGCCCAAGTGGCTGGGCAGAAGGTATAGGTAGAAGTCTGAGTCCTGCTGACACGAGCTAGGAATGCAGTGAGACTAAGCTACTCTGTGTAGCTAATCCAAACATTCGGTGCAGCTGAGGAGCTGTTTTGCAGTGTGGTTGCTCTCCTTCAAGCAAGGCTAACTTGAGAGGCATTAACTTGCATGAACGCAGCAATAAAGACAAGTTGACAGGCAGCTGGTTATTTAGTTCAAGTAGAAGAGTCACAGCTGCCATATCACAAGCATAGCACTATGCTTTGCCCTACATTTTAAGCAATATGCAACTGAGTAGAGAGGAGGGTGAAGAGGGGGCAAGGATTAGGCAGTCTTGACTCCACACATCCCAAATCACTGGCTAGCAGAGCTGACTCAGCACAAACAGAAGGGGGAGGGGAATAATAGGCTACTGATAAATCACAACAGTAGATAACTTCTCTCTGAAATTGAGGCAAGAACAGAGGAGGGATTGTGAATGAACAGCACAGAGATCATCACCCTTTCTAGAGAATTGTCCATAAAGGCACAAACAGAGTGAAAGCCCAGCTATCTTCCACCCTGGCTAGTAAACTTAAATCCTCAGCATATTTTCCAAGCCTTACTGAGGGGCAAGCTGAAAATAATTACACACGCACATACTTTGCCTGGCACTAAGAAACTGAAACCAAACATTCAGATTTTAACTACGAGGCAATTTAAAAAACAGATTGAAATATCTTTATTTAACAAGACATATTACCTTGTAAAAACTTGGAGGTGAAACACAGTAATACTAAATATTTGATTTTACAGACACTGTGCTACATTAAGTTTGATACTTCAGTCTGAGCATTATGTTCTACTACGCAAGGTGGATTACAATGGTGCCTCTGAGTATAGGAAAAAAAAACACAGTGGCTGTGTCTAGACTGGCAAGTTTTTCCGCAAAAGCACCTGCTTTTGCGGAAAAACTTGCCAGCTCTCTACACTGGCTGCTTTGAATTTGCGCAAGAACACTGACGATCTAATGTAAGATTCTCAGTGTTCTTCCCCAATACAATGACTCTCCCGTTCGGGAAAAAGCCCTCTTGTGCAAATGCTTTTGCGCAAGAGGGTCAGTATAGACAGCTGAGAACCGTTTTGCGCAAAAAAGCCCCGAAGGCGAAAATGGCGATCGGGGCTTTCTTGCGCAAAACCGCGTCTAGATTGGCACAGACGCTTTTCTGCAAAAAGTGCTTTTGCGCAAAAGCGTCCGTGCCAATCTAGATGCTCTTTTCCACAAATGCTTTTAACGGAAAAACTTTTCCGTTGGAAACATTTGCGGAAAATCATGCCAGTCTAGACGTAGCCAGTATGTTTAATTCTAGTGTCAGTAGAGTTCAGTGGATTTAACTAGTTAGGAAGTAAATCTGCTGTGGATACATTATAAAACAGTTCTTGGCTTCCTGATATGAGATACAAAAATGTTTTTGTGTTATTAAATCGTTTTAATTTGCTGCAGAAACAGGCACTACAAATATTACTATTTGCATTACTGTAGCATTTGAGTAGAGTATTAGTCATGGACTAACACCCATGAGTAAGATGCTGTGTAAAGATAGCTCCCATACCAAGGAGCTTGCAATTTCACTATAAACTGAGAGACAACAGATGAATACAAACAAAAAGACTGGGGAGTGCAAATAAATAATGCTATATTATTGGTCAGCATGATAAGCAATTGTCTCCGTGCACCAGGAACCTAACCACTGTCAATTTATTTATTTATTTTCTTTTAAGAAACAGGTGAATGGAAGGTTTTGAGAGAGGTTAATGCATTTAATTCTGTGAATGTTCATGGAGAGCTCCTCCCAAGTGGGATAGAGAGTTTGGGAGAAAGAATGATCATGTTATCTGAGAATGTGACAAGTGGACAGTGGAGCCAGTCATAATAGGCTGACTAGAGCTGAGGTTAACATTTAGATAGCAAATGAGAGTTGATAGGTAGGGTGGACACAGGCCATGAAGGACACTGAAAATAAAAGCAGCTTATGTTTGGTGTGAGAGAGAAGGGGTACGGAGTTACTGGCAGAGACAAAAGAGAGAGTTTGCATGATCAGAGTGACAGACTTTGCAGCAGAGAGAGTTTGCATGATCAGAAAAACAAACTTTGCAGCAGCGTTCTGGATGGATATGAGCAGGTCAAGAATACATCTGTCATACCCAGGGAGAAGGATGTTATACCTATTGAGATGCAAGATGAGGAGAGCCTGGATGAATGGATAAGAAAGACCGTATCTTAGGGTATGTCTACACTACCCTCCTAATTCGAACTAGGAGGGTAATGTAGGCATACCGCACTTGCAAATGAAGCCCGGGATTTGAATTTCCCGGGCTTCATTTGCATAAGCCGGGCGCCGCCATTTTTAAATCCCGGCTAGTTCGAACCCCGTGCCGCGCGGCTACACGCGGCACGGGGTTCGAACTAGCCGGGATTTAAAAATGGCGGCGCCCGGCTTATGCAAATGAAGCCCGGGAAATTCAAATCCCGGGCTTCATTTGCAAGTGCGGTATGCCTACATTACCCTCCTAGTTCGAATTAGGAGGGTAGTGTAGACATACCCTTAGAGATGTTATGCAGAAAGAATTGGCAAGATTTGACATCACTTATCTGCAATGATTTAAAGAGAGTTTCTAAGTGAAAAACGATGTCCAAATTACAGGCTAGTCTATGGAATTAATGCAAACACATTGCCCCCATGTTCTTGGCTCAGTCAGGAAAAGCTCTCCAGTACTTTCCTGAGAGGACTAGAGAAAGAAGGGATCACAATCCCCGACTGGGATTGGACACACAGTTTCAATATTCACAGTAACCAGCATCTGAGCCCTTCCTCCTCAGAACCCTGAGGAGATCATTTCAGAGAAGGGAGGTAGCAGCTGGGCTTGGAAGGAAAATTCAGGTGCTCAGTTTTAGTCATGTTAATTTTGAGCTGACACTAGACAACCACAGGCAGGATGACAAAGATACAGACCAAACTTTTAGTTTGGACAGAAGGAGACAAGTCTGGGGCAAAGAAACAAGAGACATATAAGTCATCAGCATGGAGATAGTAGTTGAATTTGTGTTTGTCAAGGAGAATACCTAGATGTAAAGTGGTGAGGGAGAAGAGAACAGAACCAAAGATGGAGTCTTATGGCATCTGCTCAGAAATTTTGAGATAATGAGAGTTCCCTAAAGCATCATCTCTCAATCCTTCCAGACTACCGTCCCCCTTTCAGAAATCTGATTTAAGCACCACAAAGTTTCACCTCACTTAAAATCACTTACTTACGAATTCAGATATAAAAATTCAAGTATCAAAGCAGTTACTGAAAAATCACTTGTTCTCTCATTTTAGCATATAATTATAAAATAAATCGATTGGAATATAAATATAGCACTTATATTTCAGTGTATAATACCCAAAGAAGTATAAATAAGTTGTCTATGAAATTTTAGTTTGTACTGACTTTGCGAATGACTTTTATGTAGCTTGTTGTAAAAATAGGCAAAAAGCTAGATGAGTTGATATATCCTCAGAAGACCTTTATATACCACTAATGGCATGTGTATCCCTGGTTGAGACTCACTTCTCTAAAGGATATTCTGAGGGTGCATCTACATGGCACCATTATTTTGAGATAACTAGCATTATTTCAAAAAACAATGCGAGCGTCTACACAGCAATTCTGTTATTTCAAAATAAATTCGAAATAACGGATGGCTTATTTCAAAATCTGTAAAACTCATTCCATGAGGAATAACGTTTATTCCAGAATAGCTATTTCAGAATGGCAGTAGTGTGGACACTCCACTGCTGCTATTTCGAAATAGCTCCTCCCCAGGGCCATTCATAGTAATTATTCTCCAGTGCCTTCTAGGCTCTAAATCAAGGTAGCAAGTCCACATTAGGGAAGCCTGCCTCAGACTAATTTTGAGGCTTCCCTGTAGTGTAGATGTGCTATTTCAAAATAAGCTATTTCATGAAAGAAAATTCTGAAATAGCTTATTTTGAAATAAGCATGTTGTGTAGACGTACCCTGAGTGAGCAAATAGAGCAGCACAACGAGAATCAGGAGAGAACAGAGTCATGGAAGCCAAGGGAAGTCAAGATTTGAAGAAGAACATGCTCAGCATAGCCTGTCAGTCACCAAAGGAGGAAGAGAATGAACTGGTTTTGAGGTTTAGCTGGGAACAGGTCATGAAACAATTTATGAAATCTCTTTCAGAGGAGTGCAAGCAGCAAAACCTAGACGGGAAAGGGTGTCAGATGGAACTAGAGGAGGAGAACTCCAGACAACGATATGATAAAAATAAAATGCAATATTGCAGCACTTGAACATTGGAGAACACTGAATTTCAATAGCATAAAATACTACCTTTCACCTGGGAATTCTAATCTCCCTACAGAACAGTACTTATTGTTCACATTTCCATTATAATCTTGTGTGCAACAAAAAGATACGCAGTTATACTCCAGACAATATGTTTTTTTAATTCAATAATCCCTGAAGCACAGCCAGCATTAATACAGTAAAGATACTTACATTAAGATTATTCTTTTCTGAATTGCTCCAGTACAGAACCTTTCCATTCCTCCTTAAAAAATGTAATATCTCTTTTGATGTTTATGGCAGTCTCTATGTAAAGTCAGTCTTTCTTGTTTCAATCTAATATGAACATGTCTTTAAACTTTGCACCATTCTATTTTATTATTCTTATTTTTTAATGTTACTTTAGTACTAAGGAATAGTCTGCCTGTCAGAAATGTATTTAGTTGTAATCAGTGGGCCAGTCAAAAGAAATGCTTCTGAATTTTTTTCCCTTTCCTGTTATTTTTTTTAAAGGTGATGTGGAAACCCTGGCTTTTCTCATTGCTTAGTTTTGCATAGAAGACATTCCAGAGAAATAGTTTTCCAAAATTAAAACTAGAGTTATCAGACTGAGCCGTTGTAGATAATGGGCAAAGGTCCAAGATGTGTATTCACCAATTTTGGGGAGCAGTATCTGAATTCCTCATCAACAGCTATGTGTTTTCTCTAACTTTTGAGCAAGCAATTTGTGTTCATCACCTTCACGTACACCCAAATGCTGAATTAATTATTACAGTTTTAAAATTATTAAGATTTAAAAATGCCTATGTTCTGAGGCAAATATATTTAAAATTCTGTACAGGCATAGTTTTCAAATGACTTAAAAGCTTACCTGTCGTGTCTTGTTTTACAAATCTTTAGCCAACCTTTTTAGTTTATTTTGACTTAATGAACAGAATGATGTTTATATTCTGTTACATACTGTATAAAACTACAGTCTAAAACTTTATCACAAAATACAGTTTCCCATTTAAATCATCCTAGTGCTGAACAATTCATAAAGAGTGATCCAATCGATATATTAAAACGACATTTGCACTTTTGCTTCTGTGATTTTTAAAAGAAAGAAATATAAGCTAATATTAGGAAAACTTCCTAGAAGTGGAATCAGTTGGGCAGCGTCACTTTCAAGGGAAGTGACAGAAACCCAAGCCTTTGTAACACTGGATACAACAACAGAAAATGTGCTGAAGGAAGCCCAAAAAGGACTGATTTTATAGTTAGGAGATCTAATATGCTGGATGGTCTAATATGTTTTTTCTATCTCTACAGCTTGCATGATTTCAAAAATACCTGGCACTTCTATTGCTCCTTTCATGTGAGAATCTCAGAGCACTTTAAAACATTAAGAGCCAGATTCCTTACTAAGAGTAGTATCTCACTACTGCAAGGAGACAATAAATTTCAACTAGAAAGTGAAACCCATCATTGATTGGGCAAAGTCATTTTTTGTAGACCAGAGTAACAGGAAAGTACAAGAAATTAAATATATGTAATAGAATTTTTTATTAAAGTAAAAGAACAGTTTTAAACCTTTCACCTAGCATATTCCAGGATAAAAAGAAGTGCATTCAGCTAATTTAAGTGGCAGGATGGTTTACGCAAAATTTGGTATTGATAGGTAATTGCGAAGTATGACTTTATTTTGCACAAACAAATCCACAAACTCTTCAAAATAATAGATGGGACTAGTAAGGTATTATTCAATGTGAGTAAGGGTGTCATCAAATAAGCCATTCAGACAAACTGTAAACAGTGTATATGATGGAAACCTCTTCAATCCAGCAACCCCAGCAGCAACTCCAGGATCCCTAATTCCAGAACCTATGCAAATATGCTCAGGAGGAGTTAAATTTCTCATCTGGGGGGAGGAGAGGATTATCCAAATACTGAAGCAGGTGACTATACCAATGATATTATCTGAAGAAGTTGAATTGAGGTCCTATCTACAATACAAATATAATTCAGTCCAAGGATTGGGTTATAACATGGCTGTTCCTGACCTGGGTTACATGGTGAGGGTTCAGCTTTTATTACAAACTGCAATTGTGTTGTAACCAGGTCAGGGGACAATCATATAGTAACCCAGTCCCTTGACCCTCACATTGTAAGTGGGCCTATGACCTGACGATATTCACAGTATAGCTGAAGCCAAACAACAAAACCTTTATATTCTGTTGTAATTCAAAGAAGAGAAAACGCACTTTAACTGAATGAAGCACTGTCATCAGATTTATTGCCCTGAGGTCAAAGCAAGAAATGCAAGGAACAGGAATAAAATGTATGTATATAGCATCTTCTGTCCCAAAGGACCTGAAGACTTGCACAAACTAAAACCACAATTTAAAAAAAAAAAATGGGTCCATGAGAGCTGAGTGGTTAGCACTTTAAAAATCAAGGTCACTGATTTATTGCCTAAGTCAGAACTAAGCAGTCCAACTTCAGAAGTCTATTTTTGAAAAAAATGTGGATTATATAGATATAAGAACAATTTTATCTACCTCATCCATCAGTAGCAATTTTACAACACACAGCAACATTACAGAACAGGGTGCCATTGTGATACAGCATTCCAAAATCTTTATGAAAATATACTTCTTTTATTAATATGGCATAATTGAGATATATTTTATGCAATATGGCTCATGTAAGATATCGTTGGAAAGGTTGTGATTTACTGAATATGATTATCCTATTTGTATGCATGTATCATTTCCTTATCTTGAGTTAGGAGTAAAGATTGTAGATATATATTACCAGTTTATTAAGGATGAAGCTTATTACTCACCCAGAAGGTACAACAATGATATAGCCTATTAGGAAGAGAAAATGGACTGTAAAAGAGCTTAGTCTTCCTGGAAACCCATGGCTCAGCTTGTGAGGAATGGCTACAGGGTCCCCACAGAGACACCTGATTTCATCTGATAGTAGAACCTGTAAATCCTATTTCTGGATAGGGAGTAGGGATGTGAAAGGTTAACCAGTTAAACCAGTGATGCTTACTGGTTCCAGTAAATCACTAACCAGTGAGGGCTGGAGCAGCTCCCTGCCTATTGCAGAGTGTGGGCTGCTCCAGCCCCACAAGGGGACCACCATAGACAGAGGCTGCTCTGAAGCAGCCTCCGTCATGGGGAGCTCAAACCCGCTGTGGACATGGGGCTGCTCTGGCAGAGGCTGGGAGCCGGCAACAGACCCAACCCCAGCATAGGGCTGGGGGCAGTACTGCAGTCTGGGGGCTGCTTCAGATGGGCTGAAACAGTCCCCAGCCTAGAGTCCACTTTAGTCGGTTAACAGGTTAAACATTAAACCTAATGTTTAACCAATTAACTGATTTAACTGCGATTTTACATCTCTAATAGGAAAGTCACCAGTTCTCTCCAGCAACCTCACTCAATATGACTGCTGGAAACAGCTAAGACTGAAGTGGAGGAAGGAACTAGGCCCAGGCTAGAAGGGCATCTGGCCTGTGAAGAAGAGGGAAGGTCCTTTCATGGACTGAGAACTGGTTAAAAGACAGGAAACAAAGGGTAGGAATAAATGGTAAATTTTCAGAATGGAGAGGGGTAACTAGTGGTGTTCCCCAAGGGTCAGTCCTAGGACAAATCCTATTCAACGTATTCATAAATGATCTGGAGAAAGGGGTAAACAGCGAGGTGGCAAAGTTTGTAGACAATACTAAACTGCTCAAGGTAGTTAAGACCAAAGCAGACTGTGAAGAACTTCAAAAAAAATCTCACCAAACTAAGTGACTAGGCAACAAAATGGCAAATGAAATTTAATGTGGATAGATGTAAAGTAATGCACATTCGAAAAAATAACCCCAACTATACATATAATATGATGGGGGCTAATTTAGCTACAACTAATCAGGAAAGAGATCTTGGAGTCATCATGGATAGTTCTCTGAAGATAGTGTGCAGCGGCAGTCAAAAAAGCAAACAGGATGTTAGGAATCATTAAAAAAGGGATAGAGAATAAGACAGAGAATGTCTATTGCCTTTTTATAAATCCATGGTACCGCCCACATCCTGAATACTGCATACAGATGTGGTCTCCTCATCTCAAAAAAGATATGCTGGCATTAGAAAAGGTTCAGAGAAGGGCAACTAAAATGATTAGGGGTTTGGAACGGGTCCCATATGAGGAGATATTAAAGAGACTGGGACTTTTCAGCCTGGAAAAGAGGAGACTAAGTGGGGGTCATAGAGGTCTATAAAATCATGAGTAGTGTGGAGAAAGTGAATAAGGAAAAGTTATTTACTTGTTCCCATAATATAAGAACTAGGGGCCACAAAATGAAACTAATGGGTAACAGGTTTAATAAAAGGAACAAATAAAAGAAAGTTCTTCTTCACACACTGCATAGTCAATCTGTGGAAATCCTTGCCTGGAGAGGTTGTGAAGGGTAGGACTATAACAGGGTTTAAAAGAGAACTAGATAAATTCAAGGAGGTTAAGTCCATAGAATCATAGAATATTGGGACTGGATGTGACCTCGAGAGTCTAGTCCCCTGCCCTCATGGCAGGACCAAATACTGTCTACACCATCCCTGATAGAAATTTATCTAACCTACTCTTAAATATCTCCACAGATGGGGATTCCACAACCTCCCTGGGAAATTTATTCCAGTGTTTAACTACTCTGACAGTTAGGAACTTTTTCCTAATGGCCAACCTAAAGCTCCCTTGTTGCAGTTTAAGCCCATTGCTTCTTGTTCTATCCTCAGAGGCCAAGATGAACAAGTTTTCTCCCTCCTCCTTATGACACCCTTTTAGATATCTGAAAACTGCTATCGTGTCCCCCCTCAATCTTCTCTTTTCTAAACTAAACAAGCCCAATTCTTTCAGCCTTCCTTCATAGGTCATGTTCTCTAGACCTTTAATCATTCTTGTTGCTCTTCTCTGGACCCTCTCCAATTTTTCCACATCCTTCTTGAAATGCGGTGCCCAGAACTGAACACAATACTCAACTGAGGCCTAATCAGCGCAGAGTAGAGCGGAAGGATGACTTCTCGTGTCTTGTTCACAACACACCTGTTAATGCATCACAGAATCATGTTTGCTTTTTTTGCAACAGCATCACACTGCTGACTCATATTCAGCTTGTGATCCACTATAACCCCTAGATCCCTTTCTGCCGTACTCCTTCCTAGACAGTTGCTTCCCATTCTGTATGTGTGAAACTGATTGTTCCTTCCTAAGTGGAGCACTTTACATTTGTCTTTATTAAACTTCATCCTGTTTACCTCAGACCATTTCTCCAATTTCTCCATTTTGAATTATGACCCTATCCTCCAGAGCAGTCGCAACCCCTCCCAGCTTGGTATCATCTGCAAACTTAATAAGCATACTTTCTATGCCAATATCTAAATCATTGATGAAGATATTGAACAGAGCCGGTCCCAAAACAGACCTCTGTGGAACTCCACTTGTTATACCTTTCCAGCAGAATTGTGAACCATTAATAACTACTCTCTGAGTATGGTTATCTAGACAGATATGCATCCACCTTATAGTAGCCCCATCATAGGGTACGTCTAGACTACATGCCTCTGTCACCAGAGGCATGTAGATTAGGCTACCAGACATAGTAAAATGAAGCGGCGATTTAAATAATCGCCGCTTCATTTAAATTTACATGGCTGCCGCGCTGAGCCGACAAACAGCTAATAAGCTGTTTGTCGGCTCACCGCGATAGTCTGGACGCACGGGTGTCAACATCAAAGGTATTTGTCGACCACCCAGGTAAGCCTCCTGGGATGAGGTTTATCTGGGTGGTCGACAAATACCTTTGATGTCGACACCCGCGCGTCCAGACTATTGCACTGAGCCGACAAACAGCTAATCAGCTGTTTGTCGGCTCAGCGCGGCAGCCATGTAAATTTAAATGAAGCGGCGATTATTTAAATCGCCGCTTCATTTTACTATGTCTCGTAGCCCAATCTACAAGCCTCTGGCGACAGAGGCATGTAGTCTAGATGTACCCTAAGTTGTATTTGCCTAGTTTATTGATAAGAATATCATGCGAGACCATATCAAATGTGTTACTAAAGTCTAGGTATACCACATCCACCGCTTCTCCCTTATCCACAAGACTCGTTATCCTATCAAAGAAAGCTATCAGATTGTTTTGACATGATTTATTCTTTACAAATCCATGCTGGCTGTTCCCTATCAGCTTTCTACCTTCCAAGTGTTTACAGATGATTTCCTTAATTACTTGCTCCATTATCTTCCCTGGCACAGAAGATAAACTAACTGGTCTGTAGTTTCCTGGGTTGTTCTTATTTCCATTTTTATAAATGGGCACTATATTTGCCCCATATATGGCTATTAGCCAGGGTGGGTAAGGAACGGTGTCCCTAGCCTCTGTTTGTCAGAGGGTGGAGATGGATGGCAGGAGAGAGATCGCTTGATCATTACCTGTTCGATTCATTCCCTCTGGGACATCTGGCATTGGCCACTGTCGGCTGACAGGGTACTGGGCTGGATGGACCTTTGGTCTGACCAAGTATGGCCATTCTTATATTCTTAAGATTATTAGAACCACAATGGGTGAAAACTTACATGTAACTAGTTTCTTCAATTTATCTATCTTAGATTGTGTGCCTTGTATTATTTTCTTGGCAATCTGCTTTGTTCTGTTTGCTACCTCTTTATCCACTTAGAATACACCTTTTCATAGTTAATAAACTTATTTCTGGTTTATTATATAACTCAGGGTATGTAGTTTCTAACTGGAGGTGGGTGAGAGACTTCTTGCAGATACCGGGTACATACCTTCCTTCACATAGAGGAAGGAGGCAAATTTCATGTACCTCTGTATCGGTACCCCAAGGGAGGGGGGTGAACATATGCAAGCCGAAGTAAATCCATGACAATGAACTTTCCCAGTGCTGTTCTCAGTGTCTGCATTTTCTGCACCTGGGTGTGGCTCTTCCTACATACTTTGCTAAAGGAGGTCCTAGTGTCTGGATTAGCAAGACAGTTAAAGAGAGTCCCATGCAGGCAGAATAGACTGACTCAGTGGTACCTTGGCATTTCAGTTGGCATCCCAGGAGTCCTCACCCATCACAACCATAACTAACTGAAAATACAAGGGGGATTCACAGGCTACAACTCCTATTCTGGTGAACAATATCATGGAGTGGATGAAGATTATACATAGTCAAAACCTCATTTTAAAGATGCTACCCTCCAGCTGCACATTGCCCCATTACACCATGCTGCAACAGTGGTATGGTACTGAGTTTCACTTCAGAGACAAAACCAAAAAGTGTGTCCTAGTCTCAGGTAGGTAACCTGTGATAAAAGAAACTTGGCTTTGAACTCAGGTTAGCAATGTGAGTTAAAACCCAGGTAGAACCTGAGCTGTTAATAGCTTAGCTAACCTGAGCTGAGAACACACCTTTTCCCACTTCCACATCAATGAAGATATACCCTCAATAACAGACATAACTTGTTGAATCATTGTGGGGAGGGAAAGTTTCAAAGAATATCAAGCCCAAACCACCCTCATCTTTGGAACTTAACATGAAGCTTAACTTTAAACTGATCACAATCTGAGATTGTACGGCTGCAGCCACACACGAAATAGTGAGCACACATATATTAAAATAGCCAGTCCCAGGTTGATAAAAGAAAATTCAAAACAGTTTGAACAGCATTTGTTTGTTTAAATAAAATTATGCCTTATTCCTCAAACCAGTATTATGACCTCATGGCTTGCTCAAGAAAAGCTGCTTATGGTTATGAGACTGGGGAGTTATAAATGAAACATTTTTTCTGTCCCTATTAATTAGGGGGTCAGTTCCCCACCACCAAGAGGGTAACTTGCAATACAATAAAAATAAAGCAACCATCTGTGCTCAGAGTCACACAGAACTCAATGAAATATGCAGATTACATTTTGAAAAGACTTGTAAAGGCTGAGATCCCCTGTTGCTTAAAGATTAATTCTGAAGGTATAGGTTATAAAAATGAAATCACCAAATGATTCTTTCTAAATGGCTAATAATGGAGAAATTATTATAATGGACTTAGATCCTTATCCAGGGGAATATAGTCCCCATGGGTGCTAGACCAAGGAAGTGCTCAGACAGCCTCTTGGGTTCTGCAGCCACAGGAGAAATTTGCATATTCAGAGGTTTACCCAACCAGCACCAATAGGAATAGAAAGTGGTCTCCATTCTCTCCCTGCCTCCAGGTTTGCCTACAGTCTCCATCTCTCTTGGGTCCTCAACACTTATTTACCACCCCGCACTTGATTTGAATCCCATATCATGGAACTTTGGGTAAGAAAGTGAGCTAT
Source organism: Pelodiscus sinensis (assembly GCF_052426305.1). Classification (NCBI taxonomy): domain Eukaryota; kingdom Metazoa; phylum Chordata; order Testudines; family Trionychidae; genus Pelodiscus; species Pelodiscus sinensis. Next base: position 24,081,670 of record NC_143057.1, on the reverse strand, counting down.
TTTGCTATAGTAATATTGCTGATTAATTAATTAAGTTTTATTTCACTTTTTTAAAAACTCCCATAAAAATACTCTGCAGGCCCTAGCAATAATTAGACTTATAATAAGCACTCAGCACTCCCGATAATGCTAATGGACAAATAAATCAACTATGCTTATCCACCAGCCTTTAATAACCAAAGGAAAGAACAATTTACCTCATCTAGCAGAATAGGAAAACTTCAGAAATGCCTCTGTAAAGAGCTAGGTAGCCTGGATTCTGTAGTTAAACACTAGAGTTGTTGGGGTTGGTCCTTATATCAACATTTTTATTCTCAGTTCTGGGTATTTCTGGCTTTTTAAGTCCCTTGGCAATTTGTACATGTCTGACATATGAATGTAATTGACAAGCCTTTCTTTTCAGCACACACCTTCTCTTTTCCATGGCTCTGCATGCATTGGAATGGACACTAGAGCTTAAGGTTTGGCTCATTTACCTGAGGTTGGCTTCGACTATGAATCCAATACAAAGAGAAAGAAAGAGTGGTAGGCAAGGAGGGGTGTTAACAGTTCTACATAATATTCATATTTGGGGAGCAAGAGAGTTTCTGACATGAGTGGTATTCATCTGCCTCTTTGGAGATTGCTAAACTATCCCTGCAGAGAGGTGACCTTTAAAACTAGACTCATAAAAGACTTCTAAAGAGCAAGTTCGATGCTTTTGCAATGTACCACATAAAACACATCGAAATATAAAACTTAAAGGAGGACACCCTTAGACTCCTGCTACAAAAGCTACATACCACTCCCACCACAAGCTACCCAATCTTAACACTACATTATACTATCAAAACAGTCGGTGTATTTTTAGGAATACATTTTTTAAAATTCCATGAAGTGCACTTAATGGTCTTTTGTTTGGCAAGTGGTATTGCCCTCCCTCCTTGTTTAAGAAGGCAAACTACCAGACATGCTAAAGAACGCAGTGGTCTAGCCAAACCTAGAAAAACCCATTCTTAATACCAACAGCCTCGCCAACTACCGCTCACTTTCCATCCACCTTTTTCTTGGCAAAATCCTTAAGAAAGTAGTATAATCCAAGATCCTTCCTATCCAGGCATCAGATCAGCACATGATACAAGACTAGGCCTTCTGGCATGGATAGTCAACTTTCTCCTTGCCTTGAATAGAAATCAAACCTCTGTGCTAATATGCTCTCTGTAGCCTTTGACACCAGTGACTATATGGTGTCAATGAAATACAATTGAGGTTTAATGGCAGTGGGATGCTCTGAAAAATCTCAGTTATGAATCTCTCCTCCTTACATCATCCAGTCTTATATGGGGGATATCATGCAATGCTATTGGTTCATGTATCATTAATAGGCAGATGACACTCGAATGCATACATGCCCAACACTTCTCAGTAGTCAGAGTAAAGGAGTCAACTGAGGCAAGACATAGTCTTCATTTTCTCTCCCCTCTTGGCAGCAGATACAAGGGCTACTCTTGCAAGGAACAGTGATGCCAGCCATGACCCTAGAGTGAGATCAAATCCCATGCTGAGCAAAGGATATCCCTGCTTCACCGTTCTCCACCTTTTAGAGGACAGCCGTGGTTCTTAGGAGCGGATGTTCAAGGATGCCTGATTTTGCCCTACTAGGTTGCCTATATAGCAACCTACAGCACTCATCCCCCTTCCCTTTCTGTAGTTCTATATTTCATAGCCTGGCTGCCTCCTCTTGCTGCTGCTGAGATGGAGTTTAGATGTCCATGACAGTTGGAGGATTATTCCTCAGCACTGGTAGGGTGTGGCTCTAAATCCTCCCCTTTTCCCTCCCCCCAAAAAAACCCCATATACTTTTATTTTACTATGGACCTATAATATAAACTGGCACCTTTTTCTCAAATTGAGGATAAGTGACACAGAAACATTTATGCAGGAAAGCAAGTAAACACATTCCATAGTTCTTTATCCAGCTGCATGTGCCTGCTGAAAACAATTAGCAGTTTACATAAAAATGACAATGTTAGTAAGTCTGCAGTAAATTTATTGTCACTAGTGGACTGTTGTAAGCTTCACTGACTGTGAAACCCTAACTGAAAAGAGACACTCCCAAAAGTGAGAAGTAATTTTCATTTACAGGAGCACTCCCTCCCTATAGTCATCTAAGTCCACCCCTCCATATTGCAGAAGTTTGGGAGGGACAGGTTTGTTATTTTCCTTTCCAAACCGGATCAGCCTTTCTTCTGGCTAGGATGGCCTGCTACAGTGCCAGCAACATAACTTCCTAAGGACTGCACGGCTTGGCAGAACATGGACATTTATTTCTGGACTATGTTCACAAGTTGTAATTGAGATAAGTACAGTGAATTTATTCCTAAAACCAAAAAGAAATGATACATACAAATTTGGCTCGTCAGAAACAATGTACTATAGTTAATGCTCTATTAGTCCCCTATTTTCCTTTTTCCATTTGCTCTTGGCTAAAAGGTGATCCTCAACTTCACCTCTTTTGCAACTTCACCTCTCTCTCTGTATCATTTTATACTATCATGTAATATAATTTAGACTATGTATAGATACGGATCTTTGTGTGGTACTGTGTAATGCAGAAAACTGAGGACAGACTCAAAGGAAGAATGGAGTACCAATGGATGAAGTAAAGATGGTGGAGTAAAAAAAATGGTGGAAAGGGAAACAGAAAAGGAAGAGGTTAAGAAAATGGGTGTGATGGGAAATGCAAGATAACATTACTGGTCAAAAAGAATTGCTGGAGAAAATATATGTAAACAAAGGATAAAGGAGGAAGAGAAAAATCACATTTCATTTAAAGTTTAAGAAAATACATTGAGGAATAACAGACCCAGACTTATGAGCTGGCTCCCACTAACTTAAAAGTCCTGGTTCAAAAAAGTGCTCATTTACAAAGATTAGTCTCAGCTAGGCCAGTATCTATTAAAGGGCACTTTAAATTGCCTCTCTGACTTCTAATATTTTATTACAAAGTAATCAATGAAAATTTGGCACTTTGAAACTCATTTAAACCTTGAAAAAGATAAAAATCTGAATATAGGGGGACCATGTACTTCTGTGAACCCTGTGAGCCTAGGTGGAGGAGAAAGAGGATTCTCATGCTGTCCTCAGCAAAATCTTTTAGCTCCCACTGGCCGGTTTGCAGGAAAGATAGCACGTGAATTACCCCTCCCATGCTCACAGCGTTCCCAGCAGTACACATGGCCCCTGCAGCATATGCAGGTACAGGTTAGGCAAGAAGTCTGGGGCTGCTAGCCAGGAGATGCCTTGGTAAATGCATCCCAACCAGAGCCTGCCAGCTCCTCTTGATCCTCTTCTCCACTCCTGTTCTCCTAACCAACACAACACATAACCACTCATTGCACTTAAGGTTGCCAGATGGTTTCAACAAAAATACCAGACACGTTTGACATTACATCACAATCTACATTACATCTTCTTTAGAAAATACCAGACATTTATATTTTCTCAATTTGTTTCCTGAAGAGAAAACTCAAATATTGGACTATCCGGTTCAAAACCAGACATCTGGCAACCTTAGCTGCACTCCTGCACCCATAGTCTTTCTCAGACCCCACACCCACTCCTCCACCTCTCCTCCACGTCACAACTTCATACCAGACCTTGCACCACAATATCCCCCTATCCGCAGTCAGAACCCAAATCCTTGCACCCCCTACTGCAGTCTTGCCCCAGGCCACAGTCTCTTCCCATACCCTGCTCTCCCTCCTACATCTCTCCTCTGGGTCAGACTCCTCTCCTGCACCCATACTCCCTCCCAGACCCTGCCCTAGGTTAAAACCCAAATCCTTGCATCCCCCTCCTGCACCTTTGCTCCAGGTCGCAACCTAAGTTCCCTCTAGGGTGCGCACCTGCATGGCCATGCACAATCAATTCTAAGCCCACCCACCTTCCTGCTGGATCTGGAGGGTGAGTGGCATGGCTGTTCCGGTGGCCAGGGCTGCAGGGGGGGAGCAGCTGTTCCAGTGGCCGGAGCCACTTTGGGGGTGGCTGCTCTGGTGGCCGAGGCTGAGGCCGCATGATGGGCAGCTGCTACAGCGGCTGGGGTGGGGGCCGCATTAGGAGGCAGCTGCTCCAGCAGCCACGGCTGGGGCTGTGTTGAGGGGCGATTGCTCCAGCAGTGGGAGCCGTATTGGAGTGTGGGGAGCTGCTCCGGCTGCTTCAGCAGCCAGAGCTGAGGCCACATTGATGGGCGGCTGCTCCGGCAGCCAAAGCCAGGGGCCACGTGGGAAGTTGGTTGTTCCAGCTGCCGGGGGCTGTGTGATGGACAGTTGCTTTGGGGGACGGCTGCCCTGATGGCCAGGACTGGGGCCACATTAAGGGGTAGCTGCTACGGGGTTCAGGGCCACATTGTGGGGCAGCTGCTCCCACAGGCAGGGTCGCATTGGGGGTTGGCTGCAGAGGCAGAAGTCTGAAGAAACAGACATACTGTTGGATGATTATGATTTAAGGTTCAACCCTCACTAGCTTTAGATCTGTAATGCCGAAGAACTCAGGCTCACAGGGCTGTTCTTCGTAAATTCTATGCTGTTGTCAAGTGGAAGTTTCTCTTTGCATATCTTAGCCCTTGCTTCTGCCCTTTTGCCTTATTTATTTAATTCTAATGCCTATAAAACTTGTGGAGGGGCTTTGTCAGTATTACTGAAAAATAGCTGCAAACTAATAGGCATTTACTGCAAAAGGTTACATTAATACACCAATATATGCCCATGGTATTTTGAATACCCTCTAGCCATAGTTATACTTAGGAAAGGAAAATAGCAAGTTGAACTAGGCTACTCAGAATCAAATAATTTTAGTACCTGTTTTTAAAATTAAGAAAATAATGGTGGATTGTTAGAAGCACAACTCAGGGTTATTTTTTTTCCCTTATGATATTAAATATTCTCCATGAGAGGAGGGGGAAAGCAACCATTTCTTTCAGTCACAGAGAATTTTATAAAAGAAATACCAATCAAGAAATCACAAAACTAGGATCTCCATAAAATGGTGCAGGTTTTGTCTAACAGCAAGCCTGTTATCTGAACATAAAACAGCCATTGGAAGCAGAGGAGAATCTGCTCGATTTAAAGATTCAATGCATAGTGTTAGGCTGAGGCCGCATGGGTTAGGTGGTCAGATACTGGAGTGAAGGAGGGTGCGTAAGTTCCTTGGTAGGCAGAATGCATGTGTCCCAGTGAGGCTGGGGGAGTGCCATTAACACAGGCCTTGAAAACCTGAGCTCTGATGTGTGTCTGAGTCACGATTCCCTCAGATGGTGCAGCTTCTCACCTGGCTGTGGCTCTTTTTCCATGTGCTCCTCACATTGGACCCGCAACCGGTCCCTTGGGTCTACCTCATGCCATGTCCCCCATCTGCTCCCTATTAGCTCTGGGAGGGCAGAGAATAGCCACAGTACAGTGTTAATTATCCCATGTTTTAATATTCTTTCTTCCATAGCACATATAGCTAAGATATTTGCTAGTAACTGGTGGGTGCCACGGTGACACACAGCCAAACAAGCGCATGTGACCTCAATATTGGTGCACAAGACAAAACTCTGCTCACGGATGGAAAATCTTAGAGGGGACATTGGTCCTAAGTCCTGAGCCTCTGACTGGGTGAGGCTGATTAATCACCTGTGAAGCTCTGCTTCTGCACAGCTTAGAGCAGAAGGGCCTCCGAGGGCCAGATGCGAGCCAAGCGGGTTGACCCAGTCTGTGGAGACCCTGATGCTTTCCCACCCCCAGACCAATTAGGGCCTGGGAGTGGGGGGAAGCGCACCAAGTTTCCTCCGCCCTGCCAGGAGCACATAACACTTTGAAGAGCCGCACGCTCCTGGCAGGGCAGGAGGAGACTTCAAACGCTCTCCCAACCACACGCCCTGATTGGCGTAGGGGCAGGAGGAGCATGCGAAGTTTCCTCAGCCCTACCCCCACGCGCAGGCCAATCAGAGCTTTGGGGCAAGAGAGCACAAGAAGCTTCCTTCACCTTGCCCCCACCCTGCAGGGGGTAGGGTAGAGGAAACTTCACGCACTCCTCCCGCCCCCAGGCCAATCAGGCCTTCGGGGCGGCAGAGCGTGTGAAGTATCCGCCTGCCCTGCCAGGAGTATATGGTACTTCAAAGTGCTATGTGCTCCTGGCAGGGTGGAGGAAACTTCATGCACTTCCCATGCCTCCAGGCCCTAATTGGCCTGGGGGTGAAGAAGCAGTCAAAGCCTCTTCCCACCCTGCCATGAGCATGAGTGCTTAGTGGGAGGGGGGCAAAGGGGCTCCCCCACCCCCAGATTAATGATGGTCTCTGGGTTTGGGGGAAGCCCGGAAGCATCCTGGCCCCGCTCCTTTTGTTTCAGGCCCCACCCCTTCCAGGGTGCCCCGGGGCCACTCCAGGTCAGAATCCTCTCTGACACCCATACCCCCTTCTGGACCCTGCACTCCAGGCCCCTGCCCTACATCACAGCAACCTCCTTCATCCAAACTAGGATGGGACAAGAAGCAATGGGCTTAAATTGCATCAAGGGAGGTTTAGGTTGGACATCAGGAAAAACTTCCTAACTGTCAGAGTGGTCAAACACTGGAATAAATTGCCTAGGGAGACTGTGGAATCTCCATCACTGGAGATATTTAAGATCAGGTTAGACAGACACCTGTCAGGGATGATCTAAGTGGTTCTTGGTCCTGTCATGAGGGCAGGGGACTGCACTCGATGATGTCTCAAGGTCCCTTCCAGTTCTAGTGTTCTATGATTTTATGAAACTCCCTCCCAGATCTCATACCCCCTTCTGCGACCCATACCCTTACTCCAAGCTCCTTTCTGCACCCGCCTCTATCCCAGACCATGCACCTCCTCCATTAATATCATAGAAGAGTTCAGCCCTTGACCACTTTCTAAATTCTTGGAGTGGCTCTGCCTCCACCCCATTAAAAATTGTTGCCCACCTCTGGTCTCGATTGTCTGTCCTAACACAACTTTGGCCCTTGACCAGGAAGCAAATCCTCAGCTGTTTCAAACTCACCTTTATAGAACTATTACCTTGTAAGAGCAGATAGCTTACTTTACCCTTTATAAGCTGAACACTTTTCAGTTTTAAAACTGGGAAGACTAGTTACAACACTCTTTTTGCACCTGTTACTATGCTGTGTATTTATTATTAATTATTGTTGTTGTTGTTGTTTGTTGTTATGTTAGGATAGAAATAACAATCCAACAACCAGAGATAAAGGTCCCATTATGCAAGGCACTCCACAATACAATAAAGTGAATCTGTCTTCCAAATAGCTTTCAGTCGTGGTAATCTATATATTAAATATTTGTTCATACAGATCTCAGATCTGGAATGGATTTTTTAAAGATAACACCTTTATTTATATCTAACACTGTGCCTATTATGTATATAATGAGATCACTTCAAAAATGTTTGTTTTTTCCTTGAAAACATAATTCTTATTTTTCAGCACATGTGCAGAGTCTATATTAAACCATAGTACACAACAGTACATATGTCCATGTAAGGTTGTAAAACAAATTCCACTTTATGACATATGTTGTGTTTGATGACAAGTAATTTAATGATATAAAGAGACCATACTTTAACGACTACATAAGTAGGAAGAGATAAAGTCAGTAATATGTATTTAACTCCGCACTATTGATTTCTGAACCTTAATGTTGCATTTATTATTATTATTTATTATTTATACACACATATATAAGAAATATATTAACATGGCAGAGGAGGGTTACAAAAACATTTGGACTCCCTCTGGAGCTAGCACATATAGATTATTAAAACATAACCTTTATTAGAGGATAAAGTAAAAGATTGTTCTAAGGCTCAACTATTTCAATTTTGCAAAACTCCAACTTTCTTCAATGAAAGTAAACGAAAGGACTTACAAGAACTTTCCATGGTGTTGGAATTTAAGTTTTGTTGTTGCTTTTGCATTTTTATAGCACTACATAATATAATTTATGCCCTACATAATATTTTATAGTGAAATAAAAAACAAATCAGCTCACAAAACTTGGATGGAAACAGTATCAACATCTCTCAACAAAAGTGGTTTCATCCTTTAATGTAAATCAAAAAAATACTCAGCTAGAAACCCATGTTCATTCAAAAAACTGCTTTGTAATTTTTAAAAATTATTTACAGATTATCCTGTATTTATTTTTGCTTTTATATTATATAACCAACTTGCTTTTAAAAAAGTCTATAATGAGAGTACCTCTCATTTTTACACTGTCACATACAACAGGCATGCTGCAACATGCTGAAGGACAGTTTTAATCAACTTCTTGTACTAAAACATTTCAGAGTTTCCAATGTAGGTTGTTGCTTTTCATCTGCATCCAGGAAATATTTATGTACATTCAACATTCCCAAATCATCCAGCTAACCCTTGATCAGATTGATGTGGGGATCATTCAGTTATCAGGAAAACAAATAACATTAACACTAAGTGCATTCTAGACAGACACGTCTGCTGAGGGTTGAAATGAGAGGATACAGTAATACTTCACTTGCAGAGGTCTATCCCATGACCCACAAAGAAAAATCCTAGAGGAAGGAAGACTGATATTACTAGTTCTCTGCCCTACATGTAAATATTAAGTGTTTAGCCTAAACAATGCAGAAGGCAAAGTCTAGCATTGATTCTTTTTTGATTCTTTTAGTTTTAGTGAAATTCTTGTGGAGACTACTCACAGATAATCACTGGAATCACTTAAAAGAAATCCAACTATGAATACTGGAACTTTTAAAACTTCTGTGAGTTGACAACCTTGTATGTAAACTAAACATATGTACATTTATAAAGCATGCATAAAATAAAATTGCAAGAACAAACATTCTTGTAGTGTTGGTCACAAACTTTAAAGATAAAGCAATATTTTTATTACCCTGATATAACAATAACGTTAGCCTCTGGAGGCCTTGATCAGAGTACAGTACAGTGAGTCAGGATCTTTCCTCCTCGCCCACCACCCGTCCCCCACTTATTAATTTTTAAGAACCAGGAACAGAAAGAAAAATTCCTGTGATTAAATGAATCTTGATGAAACTACAATCAAGGAATTTGCCACTTCAAAGGAGCTAATATAATCACAGTGTGTCCTGATTATATGTACTTAGCAGTGCAAAATAGGTTGCTGACCAATTATGCACTCTTTTAACTATTAACAGTGGTATCTTTGTTCTCAAACAATGTTACAATGCACATGTCCTGGGACTCATATTTACCTGGTGGATTCTTGGCAGGATCATTGTGGCTTGGACTTCCTGATTGTCCAGAATCTACAAAAAAAAATCAAAGAAATCTTTTAATAATTTGTTTTGAAAATCTCACAACCCTTAGGAGACTTCTTCAAAAAACAAAGTATTAATTTGATTATAAGGCCATTTCCCTGCCTTTCTACATGAAGGCATTTCCACAGAAACATACAGCATAACAACACAGCTCATACAGTATGGCTACGTCTAGATTGGCAAGATTTTGAGCAAATACTCTTTAACACAAGAGTTTTTGCGTTAGAGTATTGAATAAGAGAGCGTCTACACTGGCATGTGCCTTTGCGCAAAAGATGTGCTTTTGCACAAGAGCATCCATGCCAGTGTAGACGCTCTCTTGCGCAAGAAAGCTCTGATGGCCATTTTGAACATCGGGCTTTCTTGTGCAAGAAATTGATGTTGCCTGTCTACACTGGCCTCTTGCGCAAGAACAGTTGCACAAGAGGGCTTATCCCTGAGCGGGAGCGTCAGAGTATTTGCGCAAGAAGCACTGATTTTATACATTAGAACATCAGTGTTCTTGAGCAATTACTTGCAGCCAGTGTAAACAGGTGGCAAGATTTTGCGCAAAAGCAACTGCTTTTGCGCAAAATCTTGCCAATGTAGACGTTGCCTATGAGAAAACCAACATTAATGAGAGATCACTGCAGTAGTAACAAGCAAAACAAAAAATAAAAAAAAAGGAAAAGAACCAGAAGTGAAAGCCTTAATATTATTTTCAGTAGCCATCTAAAGAGATGGATGATGAACCAAAACTGAAGAACAGGCAAATATTCAGGGTATACACATAAACACGGGATAAGGAAGGAATCCCATATGTGCAATCCTGCTGGGTTGGTTTGGAGAGTAGGTTTTACACCTTCCTCTGAAACATTTGGTATTGCCACTGTTTCATTAGCATTTCAGGATATATTACATTATTGGTAGATGAGAAAACACTTGTATTCTTTCATTAGCTTGACGCTTTGCCTTCTTTAATCTTGAACTAAAGATAAGAAAGAGTGCTTTAGTGTAGAGGAACGAAGTGATTTGAATATTGTTACTGTAGAAAAGCCACTGCTTCTTCAATAAAGCTAAAATCTACTATATGTTTGGGAGAGTTTGCCTCTCGTCTGTCCATCTGTCGGTTTGTGTTTGATTACTTGTTCAAGAACACTTCCTCCTAAATGGTAGGAGTTAGCACCACCAAATTCGGTATACAGCTTTTTCTTATCCTAACTTAAAGCAAGGTAAGGATTTGGTTACGCTAGGAAAATGGAATGTGCCTGGGATTGCTTCTCATAAAACCACACAGAAAAGTGACAGAATCACCAGGCAGGTGAAAGTAGCTGGCTGAAGGTGCCTCCTCTCTCCCCCCGCCAGCTCTGAGACCTTTAGAAAAGTTGGGGCTACTGAAGCGCCCCCACCTCTAATTCGTACTAGGACATTGTTAGCTGTTCCCCTACATCAGGCAGCAACGGAAAAGTGCACAGTTTGCTATATTCCTCTCTCTGACTGTGGAGAGCACAGGGCAGACGAACCTAGACCTGCCGCAGACAGAGGACATGCACCCTTCCTCCGGCCGTGCCTGCTGGAGCTGCAGTGGCCATGCAGAGGCACTTCTCACCTGGTCATCATCTGCTAAGGTGAGAGAGGCCTGGAGTAGTCCTCTCTCCCTGGGGCAGCCTGCACACTGAACCTCTCATCCCCAGCCCCATCCCAGAGCAATGATTCAAATGAAGCCTGTACATTTCCATTTTATTCTCCAGAAAACAAAAGTTAATTGAGTTAGGGACCCAAGTAATGCCAGGTAAATCTAGAGATATGGTCTTGTTCTTTATAAGTAACAAGAAGCACTTTTTGTGTGTTGTATTCATGTCTATAGCTCTTCATGTTCGGAAGATTTTCTGAACTCTCTAAAATCTTTTTTAGATGTTGCTTTAAATGTAGTTATTTGCATTTTATGCAGGTACTTTATGTTTGCATGTCACTGTTTGGTAAGATATTTTGTAATCATTTTGGAAAATATAAAATGATGATACGTAAGCTAAAAATCAGCTTAGTTTTAATAAAATGCCAGGTAAATTCTGCAAAGGGCCAGATTATGAAGGACTTGCTCTTACCGTGCAACTAAATGTTAATGAACATAAGGGGTTATTTAACATTATACATATAGCATTCTAATACATTTCTGTGAATGTGGTCTCTGATTTTTTTAAACTGAAACTAGCATAGAGATTAATGGGTTTACATAACAGAGGTCAGAGGATATAGTCACTGCAGTTGTGTGGCTAAATAAGGTTAATTGGGTGGCAGATCCATATAAATACAAAATTCAGTGGGGGTAACAGGGAGTCCAGGTAGACTTTATACTGGTAGACTCTCAGGTAGATTTTATATCCATTTTTCACCTCACGCCCAACTAGAAAATAGCTTTTCAAGTCTCACACTGATCTCATTCACTGCAATGCACACTGAATGAAATGTCTTTAGTTCTTGCAGAGCATTTCCTGCCAATGTGGCAACCTTAAGGTTTTTAAACTTTATTATATTATTTATTTTTAAAAGTCCAATATTAAAGCAAGATTACTATGGAATTTTCCATAATTGCAAATTGAAGTGATTGACCAAGCCATTAAAATTTATAAAATGTGATTTGGCTTTTTTTTCTGCTAATTATCTACTGCAAAATCATGGTTTCTTTTTTTACAAATGGATTCATTCATCATATTTTGACCAATTGATTCTATTAGCATATTTGTGACTATGGGTTCTTGCATAGAGTGAGTGCAAGTATTTAATATTCTGAATTTTGTGCCTCACAGTCCCAGTGCCTTTCATCTTTGCTTCAGTGAGTTTTGGAACAGGTCCTTATTACTGTGCAAAGTGCTATCCTTCTGATTTGCACAGGTGTGTAAAAGTGTACAAAGTATAATGGAATCATGCCCAGGATATGGTTTTTGGCTCCTAACTAAATAATTTAACCATTATTAACAGAAATTGTTTCCAAAAAGAGTCACTGAAGCATTACTTTTCTAAAGGAGGATTGAGGACTTTAGAGACAGCCACAGAAAGTAAGCAAGCATAGTAAATGTAAAATTTTATATAAAATCTTTTCTTGTTCTTTTTTGCACAAGAGATTCTACTTGGCTAAGTTCATGAACTCTAGATTTAAAAATAGTAAGGTTTCCTTCACAACTGAGGGAGAAAACAGAAGCAAGATTTATTGCCTGTCCAGCTGATTTAAATTCAATTTTGTCTTGTCACATTCTCACCCAAATAATTCTGTACATGAATATATTGCTTTCCAGGATACCATCTACTATATATTTGAGAGTTTGTCTGTTTTGTTTCTCTGTTTCTTCAAGAACCCTTCCTAAATGGTAAGCGCTAGGACCACCAAATTCAGGATACAGCTTCCTCCTATCATAACTTAAAGCATGTAAGAGTTTGGTTGTGCCAGGAAAATGGGATGTGCCTGTAATGGGATTACTTCTCATAACACCATACAGAAAAGATACAGACTCATCAGGCAAGTGAAAGAGGCTGGCTGGGGGCACCCCCCCCCCCCCAGTCCAGGAGTGACCTAGCCCTGAGCTCCTCAGGTCCCCTTTAGGGAATGTGGGGGGGGCTGCTTCAGTGCCTCCCCCCTCTAGCCCCCATTCATACGGGAACACTTCTGGATGTTCCCCTTTGTCAGGCAGTGAGGGGAAAGCATAGGTTTGCTAATTCTTCACTCTAGCTGGGGGTACATAGGGCAGACAAACCTGGACCTGTCAAATGGGGGGGGCCTGCACCCTTCCCCCGGCTGTGTCTGCTGGAGCTGCAGTGGCCATGCAGAGGCATGTCTCACCTGGCCACAACCTGCTGCGGTGAGAGAGGGCTGGGGTAGTCCTGGGGCAGTAAGGCACACACTGAACTCCTCATCTCCCACCGCAGAACAATTATTTAAATGAAGCACATACACTTTCATTTTATTTTTAAAAAATTAATTGAGTTAGGGACCAGAGCAACGCTGGGTAAATCTTCTCGTATTATATAAATGATTTTTATCAATCAGCTTGAAGCAAATACACACATTCATGCATAAGTATGCTTATTCAGATAGATAAAAGGTCCTGCATGTGTACTCTATGGATTTGAATTTTTTAATGTTTTCCTTTAGGCTGCTTCTTACTAATTTAACCAATGTTTTGGCTCTTTTTAAAATCACCCTGCTCAAAGTTCAGTCTGACAGCATTAGCCCTTGGATTGATTCTCCTATATAGATGTCTCAAAGCTAATTATGATGGATTTCCTATTATTTGTCTTTGTATACTTGCAGTTCTTCCTAGGATCGATTCCTGTGTATTCTTCTACATCAAATGTAGCTTCTCTTCTGCTTTTCTCCCAAAACAATTGTTCCAAATGCTAATGGTTGATGGTACTGAAAAATCATTCTCTCAATGGCTAAACAACATCATTTATGTCTAGATAACACAGGTCTCCCTTTATTACTGTTCCAGTAAATTTTGTGGAAACACTAAGGCCAGGTCCACACTACAGCCAGAGGTCAGCTTACAGTACACAATTCCAGCTACGTAAAAAATGTAGCTGGAGTCGTACCTTAAGCCAAGCTTCTGTGCTGTCCTGACAGAAGATGGACGACAGGAGAAATACTCCTGTCGATTTCCCTTATTCTTTGCAAGGAACATGAGTTCCAGCATCAAAAGGGGCACCCTCGGCATTCAATTTAGCAGGTCTTTACTGGACCCACTAAATTGAACTCCAGAAGATCAAATGCTGCAACATCAATCTTCCAGGAAGTGAAGATGTGGCCTAAGATTTCTCAGTCCTCACTATATTTACAATCACTGATCTGAAGTGCATACTAGCAGTATGTTTAAATTCTTAAGCCTCAAGATTTTTATCCATATAGATTCTACCCTACATTCTCTCTATCTGGAAATTTTCTCTTACAAAAAAGCATGAAACACAAGAATCAAAGTGGGTTGGTAGGTTTCCTGCTGGAGCCTCAGACTTGGAGTGGGAGATAAGTATTCCTGCATTCTCAGATTTGTTGATGAAACCTAATGACTGGAGCATCGCTCCCTCTGTCTAGGCTTAGGAAACGCTAAAAAATGCTAAGAAATTGAATGTAGTCCTGTGGGATCTGCTGGGTCCCACTTCAGAGAGTGAAGAGAAGATTCATTTATACTGCCCTTCCATGCAAGGGAAGAGAAGAAGAGTCAGCAAATGCCTCCTAAGGGAGAAATAATGTTGCTAGATGCCCATGCAGTGGAAAGCAAGATCTTCTCTCTTTTAGACATCCCCCTCACCTCTGGGAAGAAGTTAAAAAAAAAAAAGAGCAGCAGGAAGAGTACACATACAATCAACAGATCTAAGAGAAATTCCTCTTCTACTACAGAATGATGGGAGGCTTGTGAGACTGGAGGCCAAAATAGGAGGAAAAAAAGCAACTTGTCTTCTCCTCCCAGACCCCATGTCTGTCACAGCAAGCAAAGAATGGGAGGGAACATATGGGAAACCAGACAGAGTAGCAACACTTTTCACCTCCACTTCATTCTCTGATGAAGTACAGGCAGTCCCCGGGTTACGTACTAGGGACTGTAGGTTTGTTCTTAAGTTGAATTTGTATGTAAGTCGGAACTGGTACATATTGTAGGGGAAACTCTAGCCAAACATTTCTCCAGAGCTCAGTTTTATTCTCCCACACCTCACTTCCCTCAGTCCTTTATTCTCAAGCTGAGGTGTCTGCTGAGAAAAGCCGCGGAGGACGCGGGCGGCGGGACTGTGGCGCGTCTCGGCGGTCTGCTGGGGGAGGGAGCGCAGCTAGTGTGGGGTTGCCTCACCCCGTTTATAAGTAGGGATCCGATGTAAGTCGGATCCATGTAACCCGGGGACTGCCTGTACTTTACCATTACTTCTCCAAATCCCCAGTGTAATCTATCTCTCTTACAGTTTATATTTTATAGTAAACAAGTATTAGAGCCCACTAATTATTCTCATACCATGCTATGTCCTTTGAATGCCAGGTTTTCTATGAATGCCACATTCTACATGAACCAATTTGTGCTTTTAATCTTTTTGCAGTTGGTGCACAATTCTCAGTTTTGGTAGGAAACAAGTTTGTAGGAAACAAGTTTGGTAGGAAACAAATTAAAATCAAAGAAAAAAACCCCACACTATATTTTTTCTATGTCTTACAACTATAAGTAACTTCCATAATTTGTTTCAAAGAAAAAATCCTCCTCTGGTTTAAGCCTAATCAAGTAAAATTTTAGTGCTATGAATTTCTTTTGTGAGAGCTGTGGTAAGGAGTAAACTCAAAATTCTGCCGCGATTTGAAACTCTGCACACGCTCATGAATATGCTTAACTTTATACCCGTGAATAAACCCATTTCAGTCAAAGTGCATAAAGTTAAGCACGTGTGCACAAACATCTGCAAGGATCAAGATCTTAACTGTGGAACTGCCACCTTACCTACCTGACTGATGCAATTAACTTTTGTGGATGTGGAAAAAAGGCTTCAGAGTAAATTGAAAAACAAAAAGCCAAAACAAAGCACAGGAGCTGGCAGCCAAAATAAAGAAGACATATAACCTCTTGTTGGGACTAAACTTACTCAGTGTGTTTTGAATGTTTATTTTAAGGGATCTTGTTTAGAGCAGACAACTGGCTATTACATTTTGCACTGCTATTATTTAAGAAGGGTAAGTTGCTATAATGCACTACGTCCACACTAGACTAGTTATTGTTTCAGGTGCAAGCAATATGCCACCCTTCCACTCAGCCCATAGTCACTCTCTCCCTCCCCTCCCCTCCCCTTTCACACACACATGCTCCCTATCACTGGCAGCCCTATGGATTGGTATACCTACGGTACAATTCCAGGCTTCCCAGATCTCCCCTAGAGCAGATGCTTAATTTCTATTTGCACCTGCTCACTTTTCTTTCTTTCGTTTTTTTTCTTGTAAGCCCATCAGATGGCTCTGTCTGGCATTAACACACACACACTCACATTGTGAGGAACAGGAGATACATCCTATTCTCTCACTAGCACAGATGCTGTAATAAAAGGTCAACAGCTTCTACTGTAGGACTGAATTGGTATATTCAAACCAATGACCCGGCAAAAATCCAGTCAGCCAACTACCTCCCTGCCTCCTTCCCTTTTGCTTACCAATATTAGCCCCTAATGCAGGGACCTGTAAGGAGAACTAAGGGGTAGATCCTTTGAGAGACATGCTGAATTGACGCACAGAAGGCAGAGTTTGGTTAACATGGACACATCATTTCAGGCGCCGATTGGCTACCCGTACTTGTAAGGAACTCATGCAGCTTATGCTGGGCACATTGTCTTGTTCCATGATAGTACTACAACTACTGAGCTATAATGTTAACTTTGAAATGATGCCAACTTTCAGTGTTTGCGGATCTTAAAAAAAGCAGCCAGGAGCAACCACAAGTAAAAAAGGAAAAGGAAAAACATCCCCACCACCTCACCACTATTAGTGGAGTATGTTATCTCTGTGTTACTCAAGGAATTTAGAAATCCCAAGGTCATGACTCACTCCCAGGTTGGCATCCTGTTTTAGCAGCAGCACAATCTTCTGCTACAAAGTCACCAAACTGGTCACTGTCAAGCTTGTTAACTTTTCTACAGAACTTTTTAAACAGGTAAACACAAAGTAGTAATTAATATTATGTAATATGATTTTTTAAATTTGTAATCTCATTTAAATTAATTAATTTGCTCAGTACTTGTTTAAACTTCTCTAGTTAAGAAATGGAACACTGGGAGTAAATCCAATTTATGTGAAAGAAACTCACGGAAACACTTACTAGAACCAAAAGAGTAATAAGCAAACTTTTCAGCTTTGTGTTCCGTGTGCACATTTATTTTTTTAATTTAAGTTCCCTCATTTATTTATGTAATAAAACTTATTTATTCAAAATATTTCTTATACAGTTTATAAAGGCCCATATGCTATTCTTTTTGGAAACTGAACAACTTTCTCCCGCTGTTTTATAAGATACATTTTTACATGGGACACAATCAGACAAAAGTTAAGATTGGTATTTCTTTCCTGGCCTGACACCAACACTTCTCATAGCCAATATATTGGCAGATTTTGTCTTTGACAGGTACTTTAAAGGAAGATATATGTAGATATCTTGCCACATGTGGATAAATATGAAATAATAAAATTTCCTTCCAAAACTTTTTGTAGTCAGTAGGAAAAGATGAGATATGAATGAGTAATTTCCATCTGGGAGATATCGTGGATTTCAGCTATACACTTTGTAATGTACAATTGTTTTGGGAAATGTACAATTGTCATGAAATCTTTTATATTTGGGTATGTAACATAAAAAGAAACACTTGGGAAATGGGAAATATGAGTTAGAATGCTATCACAGTGAAAGGCTCAATCTGACAGTCTTGCAAAACATAGTATCAGAGGGGTACCCGTGTTAGTCTGAATCTGCAAAAGCGGCGAGGAGTCCTGTGGCAACTTATAGACTAACCGAAGTGTTGGAGCATAAGCTTTCATGAAAGATCAAAGATGCATCTGACGAAGCGGGTCTTTGCCCACGAAAGCTTATGCTCCAACACTTCGGTTAGTCTATAAGGTGCCACAGGACTCCTCGCCACTTTTACAAAACATAGATTAATGAGAAACTCCATATTCTCAGATACAACAACAGAAATGTGGCAGAGCCAAAATTGCATATATACTTCACCTATTAATAAGTTTTCCCATGCAGACCCATTACTTTGCAAAAGATACCAAAAGTTAATCTTATTTTTGTATGACCTAACTAAAAATGTGGGCTCACTCAATGGGGCAAGGATTTCACCCACTGAATGTTTTTTTTGGCTCACATGTTTTCCATTACGTAAGACAGTAAAGACTCTATTTTTAGGCAGAGGATAATCATACAACAGTGAAATCAGTTTTCTTAAAAATAAATAAATAAATAAATGAAGCCAGAGGACTGAGTCTGAGAGCCCAAGTCAGCTGACTCGGCATGTAGGTCTCGCACTGCAGGGCTAAAAATAACAATTTTGGCTGCAGTCTGGGCTCAGACTGTGAGGAGAAAGGATCCCCAAGCTCTGTCTCCTATCTGACTTGGAACATCTGTAGCGGGTCCTTTGAGCCTGAGTCAATTCCTCCAGCCTGGCCGGGCACACCACGCCCACAGCATAATAAAGCAGGCTGATTAACCCATTAAACATATAGTTTAACCAGTTAACATTTTGAATTAGATTTTACATTCCCAGTTAAAAACTCTAGGATTTTCTTTCCTTGTAGCATATCCAAGCAG
Organism: Pelodiscus sinensis; assembly: GCF_052426305.1. Taxonomy (NCBI): domain Eukaryota; kingdom Metazoa; phylum Chordata; order Testudines; family Trionychidae; genus Pelodiscus; species Pelodiscus sinensis. The sequence goes on along the minus strand of NC_143057.1, from coordinate 24,063,051 downwards.
AGTATGATCCCGAATCTGTTAAACTAGCCTATAGCTGGTATAAAAATGTAGAGATTCAGGCTTCAAACACACTGATGTCTTTGGAACTAATGAAATCCAGAATTCTCTGCAACAGTTCCTATTAATAGAGCCCTGAACAGATATAAAACTAGTATCATCTACACCTTCATCTGCAAATATGATCCACAGATGTGGAAATCTGCAGATTTGCAGAGTTCTAGATCTAAAATTTGTATCTGCGTTTGTATCCATATCCACAAAAATGAGCAGCAGATATCCACATCTGTAGCTATTAAGCAAGTATGCATATATTTGGAGGGCTCTACCTATTAAGACTCTGACTTCTGCTAAACAGTCTCTGAAGATGCCCAAACTATATTGTTCCTCCTCTCCAGTTCAGAAACATGTGGTATACAGAATCTAGATTTATGATGCTAGACAGAGAAAAAGGTTCATTCTTATTACAATGTACAAGTATATGGTGAAATGGTGATAAATATTTTAAATGGTTTAAAAGAAAAAAAATGGGAAGGGAAAGAAAAGTGTAGCTCAGGAAAACAAAAGAGGTGGTTGAATTCTAGATCATGTGATTGGTCCTGCCATGAGAGCAGGGGACTAGACCTGATGACCTCTCAAAGTCCCTTCCAGTTCTAGTACTCTACGAGTCTATGAAAAGAGGGTTCCACTTGTACCTTTTTTTAAAAATTGAGTATATCAAATACATATGGATTGATGTTTAAGTTTATCCTACCATTCAGTACTTAAGGTTGGACAAATGTTTCTATTCGGGGGCCTCATTTTCAATAATGGATAATATTTTTCATTCTTTTCCTTTGTGGCTGAAATTTGCCAGATTTGTTGGGTCTAGGAAGGAATATTTTGTTAAAATCTGAGCCAATATGATTCAGTGATTTTCTAGGAGAAAGCATGGGAAAATATATTTCCCATCATAAAAAAATTATAATCTCTCTCTTTCATACATGCACATACACATAACTATACATTAACAATACGCAAACAAGAATAAAGTAGAAGCAAAGGTGCCAGATGGTTTTGCTCTATTCATCACCACATAAAAGGCAAAGTATGGGTAGAGGTAGAGAAACACTTAGGCTTTGTCTACAGTGACCAGTTTTGTTGAGGAAAAGTGCCTTTCATCGGAAAAAACGTGTGAACATTGACACTGCATTTTCCAACTCCAATGGGGACTTTTTTCTTTTCCCCTCCACGTGTTGTCAACACACATTCAGTATAAATACCTCATGACGTTTTGTTGCTGATTTTGGCCTCCAGCAAGTGGCCCACAATTCCCAGTCAGCCGCTGTCATCAACAGTTTGAACTTCACTGTCCTGCAGCCAGGTGACCAGCTATCCACCCTTCCCCCTTTGGCCCTGCAAAATTTAAATCTTATTTCCTACTGCTTGAGCACTTGGACCTTCCCTACCCATGGCTGGCTCAGCATGCAGTGGTTTCATGACATCTTCCCAGGTACCCATGTCCTGGCCATTGCACCAAACATCCCTCCCTCCCCCTCACCCCCATTTGGACTGCCACGGAGAAATTAGTTCTGATTAGTGTATGTGGAGAGAAGTCAGTTTGGTCCCAGGTGCACGTGGCCATAGGAACTGGGACACGTATGAGTACACTTCTCAATGTGTGTGTGAAAAGGTTATGAGTGGAACATGTTGCAGGGCAGAGCAAAGATTAAAGAACTCAGACAAGCCTGTCATAAGGTCTATGAAGTCTGGTTCCTCTTTGAAGACCTGCGTATTCTATAAGGAGATGGATCTATCTTCAGTGGTGACCCTACCTCCACCACCAAGAGCCTCGTGGATACTTCGGAGGGCAAGGAAGATGTACATGGAAGACTTAACTCAGAGAATGAAATTGTAGATGAAGAAGCTGAGGTAAACAAGGACCAGGGGCTCTCCCCAGAGTCACCATGTCTGGCAGCCAGGAGCTGTTCTCCACTGCTGATAGACATAGCCAATCTGAGCAACTGCTTTCTGGGGACTAGGAAACAGGGGCTGAAACACATAGGGTAAATGGCTGTGGCTTGTGGAGTGAAAGGCAGACAGCAAGGAAAAGTGGGAGGCTGGCTGTGTTTTCTATGTAGCTAATCAATATGGCTGAGCAGCACGTTGATCATCTCAATGGAATCCTGCAGAGAGAAGTGATCGAAAATTTTCGTGCCGTACTTGTTAATTTTCAGCCGCAGATTCTATTGCTGTGCTGCTTTATCCCATCTCCTATTGTAGGACTGCCGTAGCATTCAGCAATCACTTGTGCAGGAACCAAAGCAGATCACAGGTGGGCTGCATATGGAACATGGTGAATGCCAAAAACCGGAAGAAGTTGTGACCTGGTTTCCTTGCTTACCTTGAGCAGGGAAATGTCTGACAGAGTGTTTCCTGCCTGTAGAGAAGTGTGGCATAATTAGAACTATGTTCCTGCAAAGGGGAATTTTCTAGTCTCGGATGGAATTTCTTTTGTCTATATGCACAGGTGCCAACCACCCCAACTTCCTGATTCACCATGGTGACTGTGTTTCTCAAGATGCATTTCTTGCAAGAATCAGCAGGAAACTGAGTGGAAATTTTGGGAAAGGGATTTGTAAGTGAAATTTACAATGTAGTGCTCAATCTTAATAGACTCATTTTTGTGCACTGTGCTGAATAACATAGAGTAACACATCAGAGAGGTAGCAATAGATAAGGAAGTGCCGTAGGGAAAAAACAGGGAGGAAATGGTTCAATCGGCGTGTGAGTGGAGAAGTTAGGAACAATGCTTGGCAAGGGAGCTGAGGAACCACAAAGACAACCAGGCCTATAGGCAGGTCACAGAACATATGATCAGGGTGATGGAGGAACAAACTGAGATCCTCAAGTGTTTAATGAAGCAGCACAATGAGCCAAAACTGCCCTTCTTCTGCAGCAGATTCCAAATTCTGTGCCTAGCAATACCCCCTTTATGACCTCACATTACTTCCCCCTCTCTAGAGGCACGACTACACAGCAGGGCTAAATCTGAAATAAGCTACGCAATTTGAGCCACGCTAATTGTGTAGCTTAAGTCAAAATAGCTTATTTCAGCTTTTGGCGCTGTCTACACTGCAGGAAGTCCGAGGCACAGCACTCTTCCTCCGACTTCCCTTACTCCTCGTAAAATGAGGGTTTACAGGAGTCAGAGTAAAACATCCTCCAGCTAGACATTATTTTGACATTATGTTGAAATAACTGCTTGTAGATTAGACGCGCACTAAATTATTTTGGAATAACGCCAGTTATTCCGAAATACCACTGCTGTGTAGACGTGTCCCTAGGAGTCCTCATTTTCCCATGCACTCCACCCTCTCTCTCAACTTTGATTATGATACCTGGGCCTACACTCATTTCTGAGTTGTAACCCTTTGCCAGCATCTCCTTTACCAGATCTGATGGGTGCTTTATTGCTTTTCAGTGCGCTGTTTTCTGAAGAAGAAAGGCACACACCAGTCACTGCCATCCTGGGTGCAGGCTCTAAAGGCATGTTCCTGGCTATGAGTTGCATTGGAGGTGGGGTGGGGAAGCAGCCTGGAAGCAACTATAACCAGAGGTTTATTACAGTGCCTGTCATTTGTACCCTCAAAGCCTCCCTGAAGTTCACAGCACCCCGTTGAGCTCTTCTGGCAGCTCTAGTGTCTTGGATGCTCAAACTCCGCAGCAAAGAGCTGCGCCTCAGTGCTCCACCCTGAGCAAACAATTCCCCCCTTAGATGCATTTCTTGCAAAAATCAGCAGGAAACTGAGTGGAAATTTTGGGAAAGGGATTTGTAAGTGAAATTTACAATGTAGTGCTCAATCTTAATAGACTCATTTTTGTGCACTGTGCTGAATAACACATATTATGCAAATTGCTACATAGCAATATCCATGGGACCATTGTCCTCAGTGAGGACTGGTCTGACGTAGTGACATCTCCACCTTGCCTTTAACCTCCCAAAGGTGCATTGGACCACCATCGGGCACTTGCTCGGCCTGTTGTTAAAATGCTGTTAAAATGCTCTTTACTGCCGCACAGGTGCCCCAGGTACAGTTTCATGAGCCCAGGCTGCAAGGGATAAGATTAGTCTCCCTGGATCACCAGGAACATTTCCACATCCCCCACTGTAATTTTGTGGTCTGGAAAGTAGGGCCCCCACCATCTGCTGCATGAGCAGCTGGTGAAGATAGGGCTGGGGGAGGCAAACTCCCAACTCCATCTCCAGCCTTGCCCCTTCCATCTCCAGCCTTGCCCCTTCTGATTAGGCCCCACCCTCTCCTCACCCGTACAGGTTGGTGGGGAAGTGCATCACACACATGCCCCCTCCAACCAACCATGGGGGAGGGGAAGTGAGCAGGCGGGGGGTGCGTTCACCACTGCCTCCCCAGCTGTGGAGGGGGGAGGAGGGTGCGCAACACAGCCCCAGCCTTCCCGGGGAAGGAGGATGTCACATGGCATAGCTCCAGCTCCAGAGCACTGTGGAGGGAGGAGACCATGTGGCTCCAGCCTCCCCGCTCAGAGCACAGGGAAGGTGGCCACTGGTGACAGCAACACTCCACCCTCAGAATGCCTGCACAGCAGGTGTTCTAGGGGCGGAGTCTGAGCAGGGCCGTGCCAGGTGGTTTGGGAAGGCACGATCTGCAGCTTTCTGTACAGGCCAGTGTTCCTGAAGATGTGTAACCACCAACAAGGTGGATTTGAACCTGGGACCTCGGGAGCTGACTCTAGGAGCCTCTACCCTCTGAGCTAAAAGCCAACTGGCTCCCAGCCAATGATGTAGAGGTCTCTTGATCTTAACTGTTGCAGTGGTCTAGGTACCACTTGCAGTACTCAGTAACCACACTAGGTGTGTGGGTTACAGATGCATACATCATGAACCCTTTCAGACAACCCTGTATTGATGTCTGTGAAACACCCATGGTGATCCACAGCAGCAAGGTGCGCTGATGCTAAAATTGGAATGTATGTGCCATCTATTCCTCCCCCAGAGGTGGGAAATCCCATCTCTGCAAAGCCAGCCACTATGTCGGGGTGAGCAAAATATGGTCCGTGGGCCGAATCCAGCCTGCCAACCTGCCATATCAGGTCGCAGGAGCCTCCACCAAGCTCCCTGCCTGCCCTGCCCCCTCTCTGCGCACAGAGTAGCTCTCTGAATTCTGGAAGCTGGGGAGTGGAGTGGAAAGGTTTCACACGTTGCCCTCATCCCCAGCAAAAATTTGAAGCTCCCATTGGCCAGTTTGCAGCCAATGGGAGCTACCTGTTTACAGGACAGGCAGTGCATGAAGTATGCCTTTCCCTCTGGGCTACCCGCATTCAGGGTCAGCCACACATGGCCCTTGTAGCCAGTGCAGGGGCACGGAAAGCAGAGACTCTGGATGAGCAACCAGCTGGGCTGTTGGCTGGGAGCTGCCCAAGTGTCTCCCAGCCACAGTCTGCCTCTGGCACCCAGCCCCTCCTTTCCTCCAACTCTCTGCCCCTCTTCTATATCCCTACTCCATGTAATCCAAACCCTCTTCACCCCTGGCTCCTGCATCCATAAACTCTCCCAGAACTTGAACCCCAATACTTTACCTCCAGTCACAACCCAAATCCCTGCACCCCCGCTCCAAGCCACAACTTCCTCCCAGACCCTGCACCCCCTCCTGCATACAAACCCCTGCCCCAGGTGGCAACCCTCTTTTGCTTCACAATCCCTTACCCCAAATTCCCTCTGCACCCAACCTCCATTTCAGACCCCACATCTTCTCCAATAATATCATGGAAGAATGCAGCCCTTGAGCACTTACCAAATTCTCCGAGTGCCCCCCACCCCCAAAAAAAATTATTGCCCACTTCTGCACTATGTCATGCATATTTCCCAGAGTCACGATCCTCCATAGCAGAATGCGATTTATTGTCCTGCACACTTCTAGCAGTACAGCAACAATGGTAGACTTCCCCACTCCAAACTGATTTGCAACTGACTGGTAGCAATGGAGAGTCATCAGTTTCCACACGACTATTGCCAGACACTCATCAACCAAGAACACAACTCTCATTCTGGTGTCTTTGCACTGCAGTTCCTGGGCCAGTTCACCGGTCAAATCAGATGCCGGAACCAAGCAGAAAGCCACCTCCATAATAATGATCTTCAAGCGAGACTCTTTCTCACTTGATACACAGCTTGAAGCCCCTGCATATCTTACACGCTTCGGACAGGAGGGCTTCACAAAGGCACTTGAGGCAGGCTTCGTGAGGATCTCCAAAGGGCAACAGGCTTCTGGCACTTCACACAGGAGCCAGGGACACAAAGCAAGCCCCACACCGAAGTAATTCTATGCTAAGTACTACGCTTAAAAGTTATTTACAACTAGATAAGAACTGATAAAACTTCAAGTAACTAGTAAACAACAAGAGAAAACTACTAAGAGGCACTTGCAGAGAAAGAGCAAAGCCCGTTCCAATGACTGTCATGAGCGATAAGAATGAACTGAGGGGGTGGAGGGCCAGCAGGGGTATATATCAGCCGATATAGAGGCACCATTCCAGTGGGCTCCCCTGCTGTCCCAAAGGGTACTGCTAAGGGGAAAACTTCCGACGACACATGCATGCAGAGCGTACACACCTATGTGGAATGGACATAAGCAATTATTTGAAAATGAACAAAGTGGCGCCCAACTTGATGTTTCGTACAGTCCCAAGATGCTCCATGCTCTGTTCTGAGGTTCTACAACACCTAGCAACAGATGGTGTCACCAGGCACTGTGGAATGGGATACAAACCCACAGTGCATTGCTTCCACTGTCAATAAGCCAGCTCCCAACGTGAACACGATTTGTCAACAGAGGGGGCAAGTGTGAATATGTAGTGGCGACTTTGCCGTTGTTGATTTTTGCATGTCAACATTAGTTTTCTTGTCAAAACTTGGTAGTGTAGACCAATGTTCCCCTTAAGTTTTTCCATCTATGTGTGGAATAAATTTTATTACGTCTGCATGTGTGGGTGTGACTACCAGTAAAAATACATTCTGCCTGCTGTGGGCACTCTGCTAATCAGCTAGGTGGCATTTGAATCTCTCCTGGGTGGCCATCCAAGTGCTCACCTTATTGGAAACAGTGTAGACATATCCTTATATTTTCCCCTTATGTGCCAAAAGTATGACCACAAAGCAGCCAGTATAGCCCTCAATATATATCAGTACATATTTATAAATGTTAACTACAGGCACCAGTACCAGCACCACCTGTAATGTATATGTATTTACAATAGCGATGTTATTTTTCCACATTTAATATGTACTAATGACATTACTTTATTTAATATCTGTTCTAAGCAATATCACTGATGAAAAGAATCAGCACTCTAAATAGATCAGCTGTCTGACCACTTTGGCATTTTACAGTGAATAATATAGTGAACACCTAAGTCAATGGTTCTCAGACTTGTGACCCAATCACTGCACAGGTCAGGGGAATACAGATAGTACATACATGGTGTGAATGCAGCCCAGACAGACACACAGAGAGGCGCATATGTGGCCCACAAGGCTAAAGAGGTTGAAAACCACCAATGGTATGTGTCCATTACCTGCAGTTTTAAGCTAAAAATACAGTACTGTACATGACCAAAAGTGTACTATTTCCATTTTTTCCTGGTCTTTTATAAGATAAAAAAGGGTTAAACAATTTTTTGTCAAAAAATGTTCTGGCTGAAATTTAATAAAGTTTTAAACAGCAATTTTTAAAAATACTTTTCCCACAGTCTCTTGATAGTGTAGTTTAATTTGTTTATGTTAAGTTGTGCGAGTCCTAACACATGCTGCCCTAGAGACTATTGTTCCTGAGCCTGGATTTTACCAAGTACCTGCCCTTGCACAGCACTTGCAGAGGTTGCTTTTGGACAGGGGTGGATGAGAGTACCACGGGGCCCCGGGCAGCACAATTTCGCACCCCCCCCCCCCTTGACACAGCGCATGCACCATGGCACATGCACGGGGCTTCTGCAAGCGCGGGGCCCGGGACAGCTACTCAGCTCGCCCTGCCCCAAATCCGCCGCTGCTTCTGGATCAACCCTTTGTTGCTGTCTACTTCTCAGTCCACCTCCCAGAAATGCTTCTGCCAATTTGTCCACATCATTTCCATCTGTATGATTTCTTTTCATTACAAAACTGATGATTATTGGAGGTTGCTTGTTTATGAAGAATCCAAAGACTCAATCTTTATAGACTGAGATCATTACCAAGTTTTTATTCACTGAATCCTACTGGTTTCAAATAGTGATAGAAATGTAGCCCTGTTAGTCTGGTGTAGCTGAAACAAAATACAGGACTATGTAGCACTTTAAAGACTAACAAGATGGTTTTGTCCTTTTCATATGTGTTCATTTTTTTAAATTGTATCCTTTGGTATATATGGCTGTGACTATTTTCTTCCACTATTTGATCTGAGGAAGTGGGTCTGGCCCACGAAAGCTCATCATCTAATAAACCATCTTGTTAGTCTTTAAAGTGCTACATAGTCCTGTATTTGGTTTCAAATAGAATCTGCCCGAGAAAAAAAGTCAGTGAAAACTAAGGAAAATTTGAATTTTTCCCCAGGGAAAATTAGCACTGGATCTAGTGAGCTGCCAACACCTGGCACATTACTGAGCCATCCAGTTTTTACTAAGACTTGACCCTGTTGCTCCAATGAAAGTTATTATCTCACCCACCTTGTCTCTGGATATTTAAATTTACAGAATTATACAACAGATTTTGTCACCTGGTACTGAAAGACAAAAAGTAACAGAATTCAGCTGGAGAGACAGGAAGACATGGAAGCTAGTATGCTTTCATTTGTAACAATGTGCATGCAGTTTGCCACACTGCTACAACCAACTTCATCCAAATAACTCCTCGTGTGTCACATTGCAAATTTACTCTCAAAATTCAATTATATGTTCTTCCCTCCACTAAAATAATGTCAAGTCTGAGTTACCTGTAGCTATGTTAGAAATAAAGCTATAAAAAAAAATGCCCAACACCCTTGAAATTACTACAGAATCTTGCATTACAGCCCAAGGTGGCAGAGGAGAAGGGATAGTCCCACAGGTTCCCAATAGGGACATTAAAATGTGTTTATTCAAGTAAATGTGTAACTGCTGAAATATTAAGCAACTACACGGTTACATGCAAGGGGGGAGAAGCAGCTCCCTGCATGTACCAGCTCCCGCCTGCCTCCACCCCCATGCTCAGCAGCATAGTGGGGGTGTAGGAGAGTAGGCGGCTCCACAGGGACCTGCAACTAGGCCCATCTGTTAACCATATACACGGTTGCATTTTTACATCCCTAGTTCCCAAAAATATATTATGGCTCCAGGGTGAGTAAATTTGGACATGGAAGGTAACAACCACAACTAGCACACCTTTCACCACTGTGAGACAGGCATGCTCAGTTCAAAAACTTGATTTTTTAATTTATGAAATAATTTTCTGCAGGATATGGATACCTAAATAGCATTTACCCCCAAACATTCCTTTCAGTTTTTATGAATTCATTTATTGGAGGGCTACATACATTAAATTATAACTGTATATAGCATAGAGATTATCTTAAATAGTCTCAGACAATTCTAGGGCTTTCTAAAAACTCCAATCAGAATGGAGCAAGTAAACCACTTGTGTTATGCTGGAAAAATAGATACCTCCTGCCTGGAAAAAAAAATAGCAACAGCATTTTCACCAGGTGGTTTTCTTATAGAAAAATGTCAGGTAATTTCTAAAGGTTTCACAGCTAAAACATCATTGCTTACATGCTGAATCTTTTTCCAGCAGCTAACAATAGTAACCATCCTTGCTCCCGCCATTTGCAACTCAACTGCATATTCCTTGTTTCAGCTTGTCATAGTTACATGTACAGTGAACCACACAGAGTTTCACATACGTACAGTACTAGAAGACTTACTTGGCATTGCCCAGGTTCAGCCCTGGGGAGGGGGGAGGCTACACAGGCCTCCTGAAAGCGCTCTCTCTGCCCAGGCTCGGGATGGGGGGGGGCGTACAGGCATCCTAATGGTGCTCCTTGGGTCCAGCTCATGGTTAGGAGGAGCCATGTAGGTCTCCCGCTTGCATTCCCCAAGCCCAGCCTGGGGGTGGGCCATGCAGGCCTCCTCCAGGAAGGTAAGAAGGGGGGTATGTGCTGGTTGGCTAGCCACAGCCATGCTGGGTGACCCAGCAGTGCTGGCAGTGGGGGGACCACTGGTGGGTCCTGGAGAGAGGGGGGCGGGGCTGTGCTGCCTGGCCCTGGTGGCGTTCCTGGGGGAGGGCCGCAGGCCAGGGAAGGAGGAGTTTTATGCAGGGGGCCACTTAATTGTGCTGGTGGCAGCTCCAACCCCAGTTGGCCACTCCTTCGGTGGTGCAGCTGCCCCCAGTGGTCACTCTGCAGTATAGCTCTCCTCTGCGCTCACTGCCCCCAGTGGTGACTGTGAGTATTGTGTCCTCCCCCACTCTCTGTGCCCCTCCCTTTCCATCAATCAAATTCTAGGCACAACCTGTTTCCCAGGCACAACCAAACTCTGACTGTGCTTTAAGTTAGGAGAAGAGGAAGCTGCATACTAAATGTGGTGCTCCTAGCTCTTACTGTTTAGGAGTTCTGAAATAAATGGACTTGCAGACAGACAGTCAGATAGATAGATGGATTCACAGACTTACAGATGCACAAATCTCTAATATAAATAAACACAGAAATAATTTTGACTGTGCAACTTTATACCTTTTTCATATAAGGGAGCTAAATCAACTGATTGAAAGGAGTGAGGTGAAACAGGGTACAGCACAAGTGCTACGCTGTACACATTGTAATTATGCCAAATTCTTTCAAAATAGACCTCTACCAGACAATACTGCTTCAGCTGCAAACATTTCAGTTTGCTTCCCCTCCCCCAACACACACACACACACATACACACACACAAATGCCTTAAAAAAATCTCTTGTTGTCATAGCCAGCTTTCAAACCCTGCCTCCTTTCAGAGAGGCTGCTGTTGAACATTTGCCTGAGAGCAACATAAGGTCACTTTGTCTGTGCTGTCTGAGTAGCCTTGTGTGCAGTCTCAAAAGGTTTGCAATCCTAAGGCAAGGGTTCAGTTGGACTTTGGTGGCAGCACTGTTTTTAAACAAGTCTGGTTTCTATTCAAACAGAAATCATCTTGATTTTGAATTGTCAACATTAACCATTGAGAATCGAATACTTTAACCAGTCACACAATAACTTTTATATCTATAAATAGTTAAAATTATATTCCCTCTAAGTGTTGTTTTATGTAAAGTGAGTCTATCAACATCCTCAAATCCTTTTATGTCTGCACACAGCTTTCCCAAAGATGTTGCACAGCTGAATAATGAACAACATTCCCCTAAGTGATTATAAGAAACTAAATTGGAAGGGCATGGAGATCTTTCAGGGCAATAATAGGAGTGAGTGCATGAGAAAATCCAGTTCTCTCATGAAAGGCAATATGGCCTAGAGCAATATGTCCCAATTCATTGGGTGTGACCCACAGGTGAATCTTACAGACTGCCCCCTAGTCACACCCCATAGTTAAAAAACACCAAACCAAAACACCCTCATCAAAATCATGCAGGCTGTGGGACCCAGCTTCCACATATCTGCTCCACCTGCTTCTTCATCCTCCCCTCCCTCACCTCATTCACCCTTCCTTCCAACGAAATCTTTCCCATGCCTCAATAATAGTCAGCTCTTCAAACAGTACCACCACTGTGCTGGCAGCTCCATCAGTGGCTGCTGCACACACTAAAATATGGGTGAAACATGCCAAGAAACTGTGACTGTTTTCACTGCCATGACACTCGAGTACAGGTTGGACCTCTGTGGCCTGGCACCCTCGGGCCCTGACTAGTCCCAAAGGAGGGGATTTGCCTGATCAGGGGAGGTTCCTCCCCTGATGGCCCATGCTGACCTGTGCATCCCCTCCCCTTCACCCCACCGTAGGACTCCAGCCTGCCCCCTTGCTGTCTGGCAAGCTGTCGTTCTCTGAGCCAGAGCTTTTCAGCTCCCACTGGCCCCTTACCTGCTGGGTCCAGAGCTGCACGACTGGGGCCGGGGCTGTGTAGCTGGGGCTTCCTAGCTGCTGCCAGGGCCGCAGCAGCACAGCCGCTGCCAGCCCCTTGCTACTACCCACCTGCTGGGCCAGATCATCCCGCTGCACTGCTTGCTTTCCCCTCCCCCACAGGGCTCCTGGCTGAGTTACTGGTTCCCCCACCCCTAGATCTCCTTATACCTTGATTTTACGATCCAGGAACATCTGTAGTCCTCCTGCCAGACCACAGATGTTTCCAAACTAAGGAAGTTAATTAACGGTTAATTTACTAGTCAAGAAGTCGATGGAATTTCTATTGACTACTCCACTAGTCGATAGGCACTTCCACATTCCTCCTTTGAAATGTACAAGAGCCCCAGTGGGAGCTGAAAAGCTATCTTGTAGGCATGGTCTAAGACTTCCTCCACACTGGCATGCATGTCTGTCTGTCTGTCTGTCTGTCTGTCTCTTTCTTTCTTTCTTTCTTTCTTTCTTTCTTTTAACCCCCTCACTCCTGCATTAACAGTTCATACTAAAGACTAGTGACAGTATTACAGGAAATGTGGACACTTTATATATATATATAAAAAGAGCCAGCATAGACTTTGGCCAAGATTTTCAAAAGTGACATGTGAGTCTGGCACTTGTTTTCCTCTATACAGTATTGCTCAAAATTAAATTCATTTACAAAATTAAAATATACTTCATAATAAAGTGTTTTCCCTGCTTGGAGTTTAAAATATCTATTCACCTCCTAGAAAGACTAGTAATATTATACGGCTTCTCTGTCATATTTTATCAAATACCTTCATGCACAATGCTATTGATAACTGTATGAAGTCAGAATTCAAGAGAGGGAGACAGCACATGAAGCCAGACTACCATGACAATGAGAATAAAAAAGCTAAAGCTTTCTACTAAATTCAGCCTACAGGTCACTGCAGCTTGTTAGACTGCAACTACACAGAACAGTCTTTACCAGCAGTGCTTGTGTGTGTAACACTGTGAGGCCCACAACATCGTAGGGATATTACATAAGGAGTGAGAAATGCACAGAAATACTTCAGAAACGTACAAGAGAGAAACTATTTCAGAATAGCATTGTTGTCTTAAATGTATCATCACAAACCCTTTCTAATAATAATCAGATGCACCTGTAAGAATGTAGAATCGGTATCTTGCTGCTGATTAAAATAAAATATAGATTAGGCTAAACAGACATAATAAAAATTACATGGTAGAAAATGGCATTTATTAAGAAATGAGACACAACAAGAAAGACAGTGATTGTGAGACACAAGAAGAGATATGATTATGGGGCAAACTCTTAGGCTCATGTCTTCTCAGGAGATTAGTGGAATAGAACCAGTATAAGCAATAGATAAATCAGCGTATCTGGGTTGACTGCTGAAATGTGGCTTCTCATAATTCTCTACCTCACAAAAAAAGATTTCCGCAGTCTACCCTGCACACACATGATGATTTCCCTAATAATGTCCATCAGGAAGTAGTTTTAACTGAACAGATTAGTTAATTCTTAGCACAGAGCACAATTTACTATCTCGAACTCTGTGAAAATCAAGTTCACGCCTTGTAGACCATACCTATGATCAGGATTAAATACTGATAAACAACATCTACAAATCTGAACACAATAATCATTTGAATGGCCATACACTTGCATCCCATTTAATTCCCCAAATTGGTATTACTACTATCCCAGGGAGGTTGGTAGCTTGTATGGGAAATTACCTCAAACTGAATAGAGTTTCTGCATGAGTGCAAACACACGTAAATACACGCAGGACAGGGCAGTATCACTTTGACTCATCCACTGACAATGATGCCCTAATGCAATATTACAATGCAAACATGAGTAATCAAGATCATCAAACTGATTGCAGATTCTCCCAGGATGATATTTCCTGTAAGACTTGACAAAATCAGGCAATCCTATGAAATACAGCAGTGCTGCTCCTGCATTTAATTTTCAACAGCAAAAGAAAAGAACTATTTTCCAGCCAATACTCAGAAATGCCCAATCTCTCCTCTGAGAATGAGGAAATCAAAAATCACAAATTAAATTATCACTGAAATATTCCCACCTCAATCAGGAGGCAAATATGGACAGCTCTCTATGAGCCACTGTCAAACACCACAGTGATAATATGATCCATAATATAATTTTTGTTACATTTAGGCAAGTGGACGTGCATGTCAGTAAATTACCTGCTGGCATGCAATGAATTTAGTATACACTATATTGTGTGTCAAGTATCCGAGGGGTAGCCGTGTTAGTCTGGATCTGCAAAAGTGACAAGGAGTCCTGTGGCACCTTTTAGACTAACAGATGTATTGGAGCATAAGCTTTCGTGGGCAAAGACCCACTTCATCAATGCATGCAGTGGAAATTTCCAGAGGCAGGTATAAATATGCAGGCCAGAATAAGGTTAATTAAGGAGGTTAATTCAGTCAGGCCCACTTCTAGCAGCTGATGTGGAGGTGTAAACACCAAGAGAGAAGAAACTGCTTTTGTAGTTGGCTAGCCATTCACAGTCTTTCTTTAATCTGTGTGTGTGTGTGTGTGTGTGTGTGTGTGTGTGTGTGTGTGTGTGTGTGTGTGTGTGTGTGTGTGTGTGTGTGTGTGTGTTTTCCATGTGCAATGCTTGGCATTACTAACATGCGCATAGTGCCATTTTGCTTACGAAATGTGTGATGTGTCATCCAATTTATCATCAATGTCAAGCTCTAAATACATAATAGACTTTATAATATATGCAAACATTTAAAAAAATAAAATTTAAAATAACTCTCACCAGCATAGGTAAATAAACTCAGAACCAACAATCTATTTGTTGCCACAGCTCCTTACAATCCCAATAAATGCTCATCCTCTCATTCTCCACATACACGTAGGACTATTTCTCAACCATGCAGCATGACTAGAGCAGCCACAGGAGACTATAGCTAGCGTGGGAGATTAGAACGCATAAAGAACTGGGAGGAAATAAAATACTTCTACTAAATTATAGGAGACACACAATCTAATACTGCTTATCATCAACGGTGTGATCTTTAAACACAAATGCCTAGCTCACCCTTTCTTACTGCTGTTACTGAAAGGTGTGAGCTTGTTTGGTTGGAGGGGAGACTGGGCAGATGATGAACACAGTCAGTTTATTTGCTGGAATCTCCTGAAATGATCTGTTTTGGTGACTGAGCGAAATGTGAAGCTGAGAATAGCAATCCACACTTTGATGAATCACTCCCCTCAGATAAATGCAATTCTACAACCTGTGGGCAACAGTCATGTTGCCTTTATAGCCACTGTTATTATCAGCTTCACATTGTATTCCAAACCCAGGAAATGAAAGAATTACATGGATGTTATGGTCATGATAAGCAATAATCGGGAAATAAAGGTAGTAGAGAAGATTTCTTGCTTCATGTCTGCAACTTAGTTAGAAGTTTCATCAAAAAGAAGAGAAAAATGAATACACTTGATCATGAAAAAAAATATGTATGAAATTCCATTCAGTGTCAGTATCAATTCAGTGTCTTCTAATAAGTCCATAAGTGAAATTCAGGAAAGAAAAGGAATGTCCTCAAAAACCCCAAACTCTGATCATGACAATTCCCTTCACACACACTACTTTTACTTAGCTATCAGGATAAATGCTAAAACAACAATTTATTAGCCTCACATGACTACAGCAGCCTCAGAAGATATGGAAAATGAAAACCCAATATATGTATCTTGAGCATCGGCCCTTCTATAATGTGCCAATATAAGTAATAAAAAATGCTTGCACATCAATCCAGAAAAAAATACACATACAGTATATGTTTTGAGCCCTTTAAGCTTCACAGAACTTTAGCCAGAATTTCACTTGAAACATCTAAAACTGATGGTGAAATGTTTGCAAAACTGTAGTAGAAAAGGAACAGTCAAAAAAGTTCTGGAACTACCAGCTATATTTTGCATACTTTTCATTAAGCTGAATACAGAAGGATAAAAAGAAAACACAAATATTGGCATAGGTGATTTCAAGCCTTAGTTGCTTGACCTTTTTGTAAGAAGCTTTTTGGCATCTAGGACTTGGCAGCATCAGTGAAGGCCAGGCCAGGACAAAGAGGAAGACAGGAAGCATAGAGCTGGCCGTGTCTCCTTGGCAGCCAGCATTGCAACAGGGTGAACTACCACCTCGTTGCCAAACCAGAAACAGTGGGGAAAGCCCAGATAGTTGGCAATCACATACTGCTGTATTGTACATCCTAAACTCCGAAAGCCTGATAAACTTAAAAGCAATGCCAGACCCTAATCTATTTAAACTTCTACTGTACTAGGGAACACTTCATTTGTCCTTATTTGTGTGTTTCCTAAAGAAATGACGCAGCAGTAAGCTGTAAAATCAGCATGCCTAAAACTAGTACTCAGTACAATGCTATGCTTTCAGGATTTCTCTCAAAGCTCTATTAAAAGAGTAGTAGGCACTCCCCACTCACACTTTCGCTTTCTGTCTGCAACTTTTCTCATCCCTGGGAATTACAGCCTCTAAACACCCCAGCTTTGAAAACTGAAAGGTTTAAACCCCGTAGCCCTGATCCTTGTGTCGAGCTAAGCTGTGCTCAGCATATAATGCAAGGCAGGGTTAGGATGTAAAGTTAGCTTCACATCTCGCATGTTTTTCTGAAGGGAACAGGTTCAGACCTTAGCATAAATGAAAGCAACCTAAGGACTTCTTATTTTACATTGTCCGGCAATGGCCTCCATACAGCTTTTGTAACTGGGCACAGTACACTTCACTTCACTCATGCACCCAAACATGCCCCTGGCAAGCTTCTTTGTGGCAACTCTATGAAATCTGGTGAGTCTCCGATAGCAGGATAGACCACCACTGAATACTTAGCCAGCTTTAAGGATTCTTTATGCAGCCAAAGTAGTCCAAACCTCTAGGTTTATTAACCTTGCTGATGTGCAAAGAACAAGAACTAATTCCCTTTTAATGAGCACACTAAAGTTTCTGAAAGTTATATTCTACAAATCTTTGTCATTTCTCTATGAAATCAATATAACAGGGAGCCAACTGACAGAGCTGTAATTACTGCTGCAAAACTGTGTGTAAAACTCAAACTTTGTGACCAGTCCTGCACTATCACATACAAACTTACATACAATGGCCATCATATACTTAAAATTAAGATGAACCACAATGCAGTATTTTTCAATTAAAATCTCCCAAATTACTTGGATCAGCATTCACCCAGGCTCCCTAGATTGGGATGCCAAGTTTTCTTTATCTTTCACCAAGTTTAACTGTTCGGAATATACTGGAAAAGTATACATAAAGAAAACTTTCAAATCAAAAGCAAAACTTTTCCAGTTGGGACTGCAGGTTAGAAGCAGTAAAAGACTACAAGTCAATGCAATAATCTATTCTTATTTCCATTTAAAGTGAAAGTCAATTAAGTTGCTGACGTTTTACTATAAATGGCATTTCTGTTTGGCTGACTCCATACTAGGGATGTTAAGGACTAGTAGACCGGATAGTCAACTAGTTGCTTCCCCCACACCTTGCTGCCTCTATCAGATAGAGAAAACAAGGGGGAGGAGATGAGGGGGACACTTCAAAACGGCAGCGCTGGAAGGAGCCGGAGTCAGCTGGAGTCCCCAGATGACCCTGGGCTTCGTGCGGCACTAAGACCAGGATCAGCTGTGTTGTGCTGCCCCTTTGAAACACTGCTGCAGCATTTCAAAGCAGCAGAGCCGCATAGAGCCTGGGTCAGCTGGAGTCCGCAGCTGATCCTGGGCTCCGAGAAGTGCTGCCCTATCGACTAATCGAATAGTCGATGGAAAAAAATGCATTGACTTACTGATTAGTGAAATACATGCTACTTAACATCCTTATTCCATACCTATAATGTCAAAAATTAATCACAGTAACAAATATGACTAACTGAATTTGCACCCCACAAAAGTATATGTTCCCTTTTATCTTTCCAAATAGCTATATAATTTTGATGGAGTTTGTATGCTTTTTTGCGGGCAGAGAAAGAAGAACACATAGAGTAAGTCGACTAAATGTACAAACTATGTGTTTAAAAATCTCATCACCAAAGTAATTATCACTTCCAGAATGAGTGTCATGGAATGTTTGTTATGTCCAGGACAGACAAGTAGTTATTTTGAATTCCTACAAGAACTTAGTGTGTGGCATTCTGTCTAAAACTATCCCCCCCCCCCCCCAGATAATATTTATAGCATAGCAGATACAAGCTGTTCTTGCTATATGTTCGAAAAAACTTGGACTTATGGCAAAACAACTTAAAGCGGGGAATTTTTTTCCCACAGCTGGCTTCCATTTGTGCAAATTGGGGTGCTGGGTTGAGGGTTTTTTTGCGCACGTGCATGACTAAAGAGCGGGGAATGGGAAGACTTATAATGCATCAGTACCTATAAGCGTCAATGACTTTAGTGCAGAACAGATGTATACTGGGGCGACTTATAGTAGGGACGCCCTGTAACGGCAGTAGAGATGGCATTTTACATCAGGATCAGCCCCCATCTTATGTCATTAGTGCCTTACTTTATGACTGTTCACTATTTTCATGATGTGATCTTCTGCTAGTTATAGCAGATGATATTTCATTTATCGTCACCCTCCTCTCAGCATAAAGTTTGTCACATTCAGTTATGTGAAAAATGTAGATTGTAGACTGTAAACTCTGTGAGGACAGAGGACATGTCTTCCTCTGTTGGCTGTAAAGTACCTTGCATACTTTGTGTGCTATTACAAAATTATCAACATCAGATAACAACTGGGATCAGAGACTGAAATGCCAGTCACATCACAGAGAAAACAATCTAGTGATTTCTAGACCAATAATCAAGACTAAATAGGTTTAAATGTGCTTCAAATAAGTATACAATCTTTCTCTATTGTTTCAGACAGGTAGCAGAGTAAATCTGTAACAGGAAAAACTTTAAAAACAACACATAATTTAGTAGCACCTTAAAGACTAACAAAACATGTAGATGGTATCATGAACTTTCATGGGCACAACACTCTGGTCATCTGACGAGGTGGGTTGTGCCCACGAAAGCTCATGATAACATCTACAAATTTTGTTAGTCTTTAAAGTGCTACTAGACTACAGGCAGTCCCCAGGTTACATGGATCCGACTTACATCGGATCCCTACTTACAAACGGGGTGAGGAAACCCCGCACTAGCTACTTCCCCCCAGCAGACCAGGGAGACGCAGAGCGACTTTTCTCAGCAGACATCTCAGCTTGAGAATAAAGGACTGAGGGAAGTGAGGTGTGGGAGAATAAAACTGAGCTCTGGAGAAATGTTTGGCTAGAGTTTCCCCTACAATATGTACCAGTTCCGACTTACATACAAATTCAACTTAAGAACAAACCTACAGTCCCTATCTTGTACGTAACCCGGGGACTGCCTGTATTAGTTGTTTTATAAGTTTTTCTGTACTGTGTTAATTCAAATGGAACCAAATCCATGCACTTCTGAAAATATATTCATAATTAGTGAAAGTGTTAACTTATTCGGTGCAATGATAAAACTTAACAGTTTTGCTTTGTTTAGGATCAGACTGTGGAACTCTTACCCACCCAAGCAATCCCTTGAATATATGCACCCTACCATCAATAACAATCTGGCCCCTTGGTGTCTTTCCAAACCATATTACAGATGCTACATCCCAAAAAATGTATAAAAGAAACAGAGTAGGTTATTTTAGTATGTACAGCACTGAATTATTTAATACAATTTATTTTCTAAACAACTGACTGATTTAATAAGAAATGTCGACCTTCTCCAACATTTTGGAATGTGTAATGCTGAATCTTCAGCTGATATATAGTCAATCTAAAAGCAAGTAACATTTTAGATAAGAAAATAAGGAATGATTTTTTATCTCTGTAAGGATAATTATCACAGCTATCACACTATTACTGCAATCACATCTGTAAGAACTTTGGTTTCAAAATTGTTCTTTATATCACCATCATGGAATGTGGGAACGTTTGTCTTTTCTAATGATCACCAACACAAGCGCCTTTTTGTATCTGTAAAAGGGCACATCGACACTAGGAACTTATTTTGAAAAAACTAAATTAGAAATAACAGCACCCAAAATGACAAAATTGAAATAGCGTGTCCACACTACGGAGGGAACCTTGAAATTAGTCCGAGGTAGGCTCCGTTATTGTGAATGCGCTATCACAACTTAAACCCCAGGAAAAACTGGGAAGTAACTACTTCAAATTACTCTGAGGAGTTATTTCAAAATAGCAGCAGTGGAGTATCCACACTAACGCTATTTTGAAATAAGTGTTACTCCCCAGGGAAAGCAGAAGTACAGTTTTTTTAAATAACTAGCCCATTATTACAAAATCGCGGGCTTAGTAGTGTGGACACTCCACTTATTATTTTGAAATAAGGGAGGGTTAGACCAGAGCTAAGTGCTTTCCCCTCCTTTTACTAATAACCTGTTCCTTGTTTTGGGAGAAACCAAAGGAGATAGTCCCTAATAAATATATATAAATGAAGGCTTTTAGAGAAGACAGGTCTAAAGCATTTTGAAAAAGGAATTCACGCTTCCCCTTTATGGCAACATAACATTATCAATGTACTTTGCTAAATGATAAAAAGCCCCCCAAAATACCTCAAATCTGTGTTTCATAAACTGTACTCTAAGAGAAGTAGCAATAAAGTTTATTACAGACCTAAAGTATCTGCATAAACCCATTTAATTGAAAAGTGGGTGGAGAAGGCTGCCAAATTAAATGTTTACATTAGCACAGCTGTATTGTAAAAACATTCTGCCCCCTGCGCTTTGTAATTATAAGATATTTCTGGACTGTGTATCTCTACAAAGTTTATCTCTACTGCCAAGAGTGTTTTGGCACAGAGTGTCTGCAATTTTTGGCAGCCAGAGTGCTCTCAGCGCAGGCAGTATCTAAAATGGCTGCCAAACAGTTATCCTGAAATGTCGTCGACCTAGTGTCGTCCTGTGTGAAGGGCAAAAGCCAAAGCTGGTTTTAAAACAGTCTGATTGTTTTAAATGAGGCAAAGAGCTTGGTTTCCACATAAATATAGGACCTGGCACCATAAATTTGTTGTGTCATGTTCATAAAAAATGCTGGCAACTGACAGTGGGTGGGAAGGAACACTGACTGCTGGTGATCTCCAGCAAAAAGTGGGGGAGGTTTCTTTAAGGGAAGCTTCATTTTATTGTTTTAAATTATGTATAAATCGTAATGCTTTTTCCGCTGTGCCAAGAACATAGTAAGATCTTTGCAAACAGATATTGTGCGTACTGCTGAAAGACAATAATGAAGCCAAAATCTCTCCAATTTACAGCTGAATAAAATATTTTTTTCATTGAATATACTCTCCTTCTTTTGAAAGAAATGTTTTCTCTTCCAAATAACTAGAACAGCTTATAAAAGCAAGAGGAAGAGGATGCAGTTCCATGATTCCAACACTTTGGTAGACAACATTACATTGAGTTAGAATAGGATATATCCACAAATCTCATTTTTCTGGATTTTCTACACATTTTCACATAAATATATTTTATATTTAACAAACAACTATTCAATCGTAGTTAACATATCTTGCATAATTAGGTAAACAGATTTCCCTCTTTTGCTATGTTCAGGTTGAGACATATACTGGGCCCAGTTTACTAAGCTGTCTTCATAACTGGCCCTGACTGTATCACAGCAATTCTGTGCTTCAGCCGAATCCAACATTTTTGCAGTCATTGAGCACTTCCTCAAAGATAAAGAATTAATCTGGTCATTCTGGATTCTCCTAGCATGTGAACATATCACCATATTTATTTTAAAATTTGCCATCAATTTTCTTTATAATAATGTGATTATATAGTTTCAATAAAATTACTCCACAGTAATTTCACTCCATATTAAAAAAAAATCATGGATAATACCCATAAAAGATTATATCTCTGTAGAAAAAGGATTCTCAAACTTGTTTATAGGGTGGAATACATCTCAATAGAGAGATTATCTTGGTTTCCTCACCTGTCATATAATCATATAACATCCCTGTGGCAACTGTCATAATTGTTTACGTAAAAAAGAAATATTTGGGAAATATGCATGTAGTTTAGTTGTATTTTATGTGATTTAGCAGCCGGATTATGGGCAAGGGATTATGACAGTTCTTCCCAGACCACCAATAAATAATCTAGGAAGCACCAGTTGTACATGGTCCACATTTTTTTCTAGTGCTGTGATATCAGCTTCAGGCTTACCAATATAACATCTATTTCAATTCTACCCATGATTCCTTCCTAATATATTAATCAAAACTTGGCCCCTTTAAATACTGACGAGTTTCACTGTGATCATTCTGTCCATTCAACTATCTTCTGCATTTTTGGGACTTTCACCCTCTGTTTAATTTGTAATCAGGCTCAAAGTCACACAGCCATGCAAGGTCAATGTCCTTGTAAATTACTGGAGTGCTCTAAGATTCCAAAGGGTATAGAAAAGGCATCTGCACTACAATCAGCATCATTCCACTATCATTAGTAAGTGTATCTTATAATTCCTCTCCACCAAAAAATGAGCAAAACAGTCAGTCAGATTTTATATTTATTAGCAGTCAGGTGTGAGCAGGGACTGTTCATTTTTTATCCTTTTCCATATAACCTGCATGCAAAAATAATTATTAAACAAGCTGACTGTAAATATGACAAGAATAAAGAGATCATTCCATAAATAAGTGCTTTGTCTCTTTTTTATTATCATGGATATAGGAGTGAATTGAGTTCTTACCAAAGCAAGGCACGACCGTGACCGACGTAAGGTAGGCACAGAGCAGGTAGGCAGTCTGCAAGATCAACCTGAAACCCCACTTTCTTCCACACACAGTTATGCCCGGTACCTCATTCTTTTATAGGCAATTGACCACATTTCCTAGGCCAGGATCTCATATATGTATAATCTGCAAATTGTGGTTTTATGGGGGAGGAGGAGGAGGGAGGAGGAGACCAAATTCGTTTTCCACAAATGATGAACTAAGTCAGTGCAGTTAATGGAAGGCAAATGGCCGTAACACTTAATAACACTATGCTAAACATAAACAATAGTTCAGGACAGTGATGCATAATATAAATAATGAAGAGAAGTATTTAGAAACCTACCGCCCCTTTGGCCCCGCACAAACATCTACACTGTGAGAATAACTAATGCTATAGAACTTCAGGGTCACAACTTGTGAGTGAGACAATCCAACGGTATCCTTTTACCATTGCTTATACAAAAAGGCCACTCTGTCTATGCTCGCCACTATTCACAGAGCATGAAAGTCAAGCATTACCCTGTGAATATGATATCACTCTCTTACCTCCCAAATGTGTCCCAAGTTTTGACGGCAACTCTCTAGAAGATTTTCTCACTGTCTTCCTTTGCTATACGTTAAAGTTACTTGCAAAGTCACCACACCAGAGAAACATAGAACATGAAGTTTACTCTATACAGAAACATCAGAATGCCCTGGGGTGGGAGGGAACCTCAGACCCAGGGGCCGGATGCAGCCCTTGGCTTGTTTGGATCCAGCTCCTGAAGGTTGAGACCCCCTCCCCAGCATTGGGGAGCACATACTGGTGCTCCAGACCCCCTGCTGTCCCTCTGGGCGCTGGAGCACATGAAATCTACGAGGCTGCCCCCCCCCCCCAAGCTCTAATGTAAGAGGGGAATGTGGGGAGCATTTTTCTCCTTCTCAGTAGGGGGCCACAGTGAGGGGGTTTATTCCACTTGTGGGCAACCCCCGGCTGATTTTTCTGTGGGTCAGCACCCAAAAAAGGTTCCCCACCCCTGCCCTAGATATCAACAGTCTCAAACATCCTCTTTTCCCATACACAGATACATGGGAAGGATTATTAAGTGGTCAGAGGGTAGAGGGGCCTCCAATTTCACCTGTTTATTAAGGTCTAAATTAGCGATGTTAAATATCAATTAATTGAATTCTTATCAGTTAGTTGACTATTCTATAGTCCCTGGGGGTGAAGCCAGCATCAGTGCAGGGTGCCAGGCGGGAGCTAGTCCGCAAGGGGAGCCATTTTAAAAACCAGCTCCTCTTGTGAACCAGCTGCATATTGCCCTATGCTGCTGCCTCCCGGACCATGCGCAAACCATAACTGAGCTGGGCTGCCTGCCCCCTCAGCACCTAAGTCACTTTAAATGCAGAGTCACAGCAGGGGTAGGTCCCACACCCACATGAGCCAGAACTGAGCCGGGCTGTTGGCCAGCCTGCTAACAAATTTACCGGTTGGGAGGAGGGAGAGAGAAATGTGTGCAGTCTACAGTATTAACCTATAAGCTTTTGTTTATCGGTTAATCGGTTAGTCAACTACACTATTACATCCCTAGTCTAAATGAGCCCTGGACATACCTTAAACCAGTCACTCATAACCCTAAGGTCAGCCATTATAAATGGCCAGCTAGAGTGTACTAATCCATATGCAGCTCTCCCAACAAGACAGCCTTCCACAAAGGGTAAAGAAAGAGCCATGTTAGCATATGACTTGGGTCACAAGAGCTTAAAGGCAATAAGCAACTCACATACAGTATAAACCTCCAGCTTTTTTCTCTGCAAAAAGCTTTGTCCTCGAAGAATAAAATAAACTCATCTGAACTCCCCAAATTAAAGTAATTATGAAATGTTATTTGTCATTTGCAGATGATGAGATGGCTTTGCCTGATGTTACATTAATGAACGATTTTAGCACTGGGGAATTAGATTTTTATCTAGTAATTCTGTTTATGCATCTATAACAGGTATTTTCCCTTTGGTTCACATTTCCATTGGCAAATATCAGTCTCGCACTTGGATTTCTGAACTACTCAGAGGAAAGCAGAGAGGAGCTACAGTCATTTTTGCTGACATTCACTGATTCCCTGTGTTCTTTTCCTTTTGCCTAAAACTGTTAATAGAAGAAAATCAAAGGATTTCTACCTTCTACCAGGGGCATCAATACAGATGTTTCAACTTCATAGAAATGTCTTAAGATCTCCTCCTACCTACAGAAGCCGTCACATAAACAAAACTAAATTCCGTGAAAAATCATGGGAAGAAGACATTGAGAATGCATAGTTTAGCATTTCTAAGTGTGGAAATGCCACACATTACTAGCTAGTCCTCAGTTTTCTGATCCCATGATATTTTTACATAATATAAGTAAAAGAATGTTAACTTTGCAAAGGCGATCAATCAAAAGTTATTAAGTTGTCCATACTCAATCTTATTTGGCTCCTTTGGGCATAGGTAACATGATAATTTTGCCCAACGTCATCATATAGGAAGTTTTTGGCAGAATTAGTGAAGGAATCCAACTCTCCTGTATTGCTTTCGCAGCCCAGTGTATGCAACACAAGAGAAAATCCTAGCCTTCTTACAAACCTCTGTCTCAATCACTGTCCATAACCAATGACTTTATCAGAAAGCATAAGCACAGTAAGTTCATTTATGGTAGTACAGACAATCTCAACCCTGGCATTTCCTAACTTTTTTGTGCTTGACTTTGCAACCTGAACATTATACATGAATTTTTAATATAATTTCCTAGTCTTATAAAAAGCTAACTGAAAAACAGACATTTCATTGACACCCTCCCCCATATGGGTCATCCAAGATCTACAGATCACAGCAAAACCTCTAACACTTGAGTTAGCAGTAATGAGTTGTTACACCCTTTTTGGAACAGCACCTAGAAGGGGGACACATCACACTCTGTATCAATGGCTCATAAAATTATTAACCAGACAACACATACACAGAGTAGTTACACAGAATACAGCCACGCACACACAGAGTCTGCCATATTAATTCTGAAACAAAGCGTGGTTATGTAGATAACATTTTCCATATTAGAAATCTGAATACTTTTCACAGATCTGCTCTTTACAAAGATGTGTTACTATATAATTTGAATACTTTGATTACATTATGGAATTTAGTGGAATGTCTATGGTTTTATGCTTGGGGGCAGGCACAAGAAAAGAGACAAAGTATGTACAAAAATCTACAATGTGGAAATATTTGGCAAGAATGCCTCATGCTATAAGGTCTACAGGAGTCAGCCCCTTTCTCGTAAATCTCTTACCCTCAGATGCACAGAGATGCTAGAGCTCCCACATGGCCATTACCTCAATCTCTCCACATCTGAAAAAATATACAAAGGTGGTGGGGATGAGAGTGTGTGTGTGGGGGGGGAGAACCTGTCTTCCAAATAAAGTTTTCAGTAACACTCGGCTCAATCCACTTCATTTGGAAAACTTATTTACTCAGTCCAAATTTTCCACATGAAATGACATAATGAATGAAGCAAGATCCCCTATGGAGACCAGCCTTGTTCACTGACCATCTTCCTGTTCATGGCCTACCTTAGCAGTGCAATTTGAGCTAGATTCTCTCAGATGCACTCACACCTAACAGTAGTTTTACTGAAGTTAACAGGACTGACAGAAGAAATCTGTGACTATTGAGGGTACAAATCTGGTCCTTTGTAAGCATAGCACTACAATGGTTATTACAGTTACAAGAGTACTGTGTACATGTAATACTTGCTTTTCAAAGCCCCTAACTGGGAAAAATCTAAAACAATTATCACCAGAATATCCCAAAGCACTTATTGGAAAGGGATATTTTCACACCAAATATCAGCTTTCTACATCCAGCTCTTTCCACTTGTGTACAGGTCCCAACTTTTCATATCATGGGAGAGGGGGAAAGGTTCCTCCTCACATGCCCAGATGACTGTGCTGGTTTTGTTCAAACAGCAGTCATTTTTTTAAAAAGAAGAAACTTGTAAATTTTCAACCTTAAATTTTATCATCATCTGAAAATGGTGGGGGAAATGGAGGAGGGAAAGAAAATGGAAACTACTATAAATCTTAACTAGAATCTAGTATCTGCCTTATAACCCAGTACACAGACAGACAAGTTGGGGTTTTTTTCTTTTTTTTTTTTTTTTGCTTTGCTACAAAATTTTCATTCATTCTCAATATATTTTTCTTTCCTTTTTCACGTTGCTTTCAATCATCTTCATTTGAGATGTTTTCACTCATTCATTAAAAGGTCATATTTAAAAGTTTCTAAAAATATATTCAGGACTCCTGCAGGGATTCAGGCTTTCGGTTGCTCCTTAGTGAGCCCCGCTCTGTTTTGTCTTATGGCAGGGGCGGGGAACCTTTTTTGGCTTGGGTGCCGTTGATCCACAGAAAAATCAGTCGGGGCTACACACAAGTGAGAGGCAAAAAAACCCATCCAAACCCTCAGTGATGTGGGCCCAACTGAGCAGAAAGATGTTCCACACATTCCCCTTGCACACCAAAGCCCAGGGGAACCAGCCTAGTAGATTTTGTGTGCTTCAGTCCCACAGGGGGACAGCGAGGGCTGGAGTGTCAGCACAGGCTCCCCGATGCTGGGGAGGGAGTCTGGAGCCTCAGGGGCTGGATCCAGACAAGCTGGGTGTCGCATTCGGCCCCCAGCCCTTAGGCTCTCCCCCTCTTCCCCCCCGCAGTCATATGGGGTAGACAGTCTATATTTGAAGAAAAGAAAAGAAAGATGAAAGGATTACTTTAATTTATTAACAGAATGTCTGTGTTGCTGATGATACAGAAAACCATCCGTGTTCATAGACAATGAAAAGCTATTGGCATATCAAGCAGAATTGTATTAAAATAAAAACGAAATAGTCTCTGACAAGTGTGCCAGTCAGAAGATAATCTCCTGTCTACAAAATTATTTTTGTAATGGCTACACCATGTCAGGTTCTCACATGATCACTACAATATATATAGGTTGCCTGAGGCCCCTGAGCAATACAATTCTCAGCCTTATTTATCATCATCTTCTTTGTCATCTTTTTATAAATGTGTGTGCTGAAGAGCTATCACTGGAATATGACAAAGTTTTCAGCATGCCTTTTCTCTTCATTGGAGTGAACAGTACTTTCTAGTTTTAAAAGGATTCATTTAATGCATGGGATGGTGGGGTCCTGTTTAAGAGAACATTCACAGTACAAATTTAATAATAGTGCAATGGTGACTAAATGATCCGTTTAGGTTTTGAAAAGAAAAAGGCAAAAATTGATTAGTTAACATTAAAAATATAATTGACAAAGACTTGACATTTATTAGAAGGCAATTGCTTGAGAATATGGCTTTAATTGTGCATACATCTTTTTATTCATTAAAATGAATAACCAATAAAATCCCGCACTATGGTGTCCCAGGCCCATAACACATTAATAAAGTTTCTTAAAGGTTTTGGCAGGGGGCCAGCACAGTCCATTAACTCCTTGCAAGTTGTAAAAAGAAGGAAAGTCATTTCAGGCTGCTTTGTGGTTATGAATGAAACAGCAGGCAGCCTGTATGGAAACGTCACTTTGGATATGGCATTGGTAATGGATGCTTTGCTGCTCAATCAAAGCAGTATGGGGATAAGTTAATGCACTGAATCACAATCTAAAACCCTGATGCACTGCAAAACTAATTTAGTTAAAAGTGGAGGGAAAATGGCAAAAGATTCCAAGTAATGAAGATCTGTTTATTTTGCTAATAGGCTGTCACACTTCATCTAAGTAAACTTACCCATTGTAAAACCAGAAATTATACAATACCTTTTCAGTGATTATAAGTGGTTTGCTAAGACTGCTTAATAAAACCCAAGCCCATTTTGGATCTTTGTATTTAAATATAGATATACACAAATAAAATATTGTTTTGCTTTAACTCCCCCTCCCTTCTTAAAAACATAAAAAAGAAACTCTACCTTATTGTTTATTTTGATTTGTTCTCCTTCACGAAGGGCCATAAATAACTTCAACAACTGGTAAATAAGTGGCTGTCTCTAACTTTGTCTAACAATTTGAATTAAACTACTATACTTTCCCCTTAAGCTTTATAGTACCATCTGTTCTCCCTTTTCATGACATTACAAACATTTCCCTTTGGAAAATGGATTTAGTATTTTGCATCCTTTAGAGAAAAATGCAAAGTTGAACGGTGCTGAACATGTGGAGATGCATACAGGACTCTGCAAGCAGAACAGTGAATGAGCTATAGGATTAAAACACTTTTCTAAACCATTCCTGTTGCTAAATTGTTAAACTTCAAAGATGCACTTGAAGATTAAAAACAAGTTCTAAAACCAAGAATATTTTAAGTATGTTTTTCTGGAAAAAGATTAGGTGACTTGTGTAACAAATCTGTCTTGAGCAAAATATTAAAATTGTACAATCTGGTCATTGACACAGTAACAATACATTTCATGAATTCAGAAGTAAAAAGTTTATAAAATGTTAGCAAACAAACATTTTGGCAGGATTTGGAGGGGAAAGGAACTAATCAGCCAGAATGATGTATCAATTATTCACCTTTGACAGCCTGAGTTCAAGTGTGGCTTAAATCACAAACACAAATGCTGTTTTTCTTGCACCTAGTGGGAATTTGCCACAACACAAAACCACAAAATGTGTTTAACTTAACAGCCTCTTTAGAAGAGGCCAAGCAGTCAAACAGATGGGGCGCTGAGGTCTGGGTTAAAGTGCAATAGCACTGGCTACATAAGAAAGCTTATAAAAATATATGCCATTACTATGCCAAATTCTTATAGATTTAATTATCTTTGTGTAGTAAGTCCATAAATGGTGTTGACATCTTTTCACAGCAAAGGTTGGCTAATATTTTAAAACTGCCAATAGACTTCAGTGTTTGAAAAGTTGCCACAAAGCACCACTATGTGCACACAAACTTACACAATTCATTAATATTATGTTATATACAAACACACAATCACATCTTCCAGTGGATTCAAAATAAAAGCAAACAATAGGGCTATCTAAATATTTTCACTTTGTCTGAAGATGTCAAAGGAGATATGCACAGAGTTATTTTTATAAAGATGTTTTAGCTACCACCTGTCCTCGTGGCCATAATGTTTATGTTAAGCGTATACAGTGTGTTACGGTGTGCTCTCATTTACATCACTGTAAATTCAAGGTAATTCCAATGACTTCATTAGTGTTACTCCAAATATACAATGGGTTAAACTAAGGGCAGAATTTGCTGCAAAGAATCCGTTTCACTCACTATTGAAAAGCAGCCACCTCTGAGATAAACATTTAAGTTAGCTTTCTTGTAACAACACACAACACAGTTGATAAGCCTGACCTTACAAACAAATATGGTCAAGCACAGAGCTTACTACTGAAAGTAATTCCATTCAAGTCAATTGGCTATCTAGGGTTACGGAACAGAAAGTAAGAAATATTTAGGATGGGTTTACCTAAAAATTCACACGCACACAGAAGCAGAGTTCACAGCTCAAAACAATTGATGGAACAGGGTACTTTTATCTCATATAGAATATTCCAGAACATCAGGTTCTTCAGAAAAATGTAACAAGACCACTACTAACCACAGCTGTAAGACCAGTGTTTTATACCTGATAACTCTCCAACCATTGTCTCCCTTAGCACCAACTTAGAATGCTGGCTCAGTACTGAACTTACTCAGAAGAAAGAATGTTTCATTTGATAGCAAGGGAAGCCAGAGTTCAAGTTACGGCCCTGTATGACATTGCTATTTCATGTCTTCCACAGACAACAAGGTCCTCTAGCAAGGAGAGAGAAGTGAGACCCTTATATTTTAACATTTATAAGCAAAAAGAGAGGGGGGAGTTACAGGGCATTTGTGAAGACATTGAAGACATAACCCATTTAAAAAATTGCTTTACAGTTCACTTTGGGCAGAGCAACCTCATATCTGAGTGGGCTACAAGAGCAATGCCTTTATAAATAGAAAAACTTAAGACTCTTCCTTATGATTTAAAGCAGGGGTCGGAAGCTCTTTTGGGTCAGGGGCCACTGACCCACACAAAAAAAAAAAATCAGTCGGGGCCACACATAAATGAAAATAAAAAAACAAAAACAAAAAACCCTCACTGATGTGGCTCCTGACTGAGGAGAAAGACATTCAAGACATTTCCCACATTCCCCTCTCACATCAGCTGTGGGACCCAGGCTCATAGATTTTGTGTGCTTCTGCCCCATAGGGGAATGGTGGAGGGACTGGAGCACCAGCGCAGCCTCCCTAATGCTGGGGAGGAGCCAAGCCTTGGGGGCCAGATCCAAGCAAACCAGGGGCAGCATCTGGCCCCTGGGGCTGAGGTTCCCCACTCCTGAATTAAAGTGTGGGATTTGTAGACCAAAACGAAATGGAACATACCATTTTATCTGTACCAAATATTTTCTCCTGTCCCTGATACGAAGTTTGAATTTTAAATATTTTGCTCTGGGTTTTTTGTACTTTATTTAGGAATCATTTTGGGTGATCATTTGGGGGTAGGGATGGATTGCTAGAAGAATAGGTTTCTGCTGTGTGTGTTTGAAAGGCACAGTCTCCCACCTAGGAAGCAGCCTAAGTTTGATATCCCTGTCCCTGACTAGATCTCTGTTCAATATAAACAGAGAGACAGGGAGAATGTACACACATGTCCTAAGGAAGACAGAGACTTGCCTTTGATGTCTCCTGAATACGCTCGGAATGGTTTGGATATTTTTTTGTTCAAAAACATTTTTTATATTTAAACAGATTTAAAACAAACAAAAGGAAGTTTTTCTTCATACAGTGGAGTCAACCTGTGGGACTCCTTGCCGAGGATGTTGTGAAGACCAAGACTTTAACAAGGTTCAAAACAGAACTAGATAAATTCATGGAGGTTAGGTCCATCAATGGCTATTGGCCAGAGGCTGTCAGAGGCTGGGAATGGGTGACAGGAAAGGGATCACTTGATGATTATCTGTTCAGTTCACTCCCTCTAGGACATGTGGCAATGACCACTGTTAGAAGACAGGATACTAGGATAGATGGACCTTTGGTCTGACCCAGTATGACCATTCTTATGTTCTTAAACATTTTCTCCCAAAATACAAAAAGGCACGGATAATCTGCAGGTTTATGTTTAGGCCACAGAAAAAAGCAAGTATGTGACACAGCAGTATGATATAATGTTTCAAAAACGTTAGTGGGATGCACAAAAGGAATAGATATTCATATGGATAATGAGAAACCCTAAAGTTACATTAGATAAGATTAATTAAAATTTTGTATATATGTTCTCATGCTTCACACATAAATTGACCACTAATGAGAATTAGAAGCATGTCTTTCCGGTGAGCAAGTCATAACATTATTATCCTCTAGAGGATATCTCACTCTGAAACATCTGATCATGATCGCTATCTGGATACTGAACTAAATGGACCTTGTGTGATCCAATTTGAAAATACCTAA
This sequence comes from Pelodiscus sinensis, assembly GCF_052426305.1. NCBI lineage: Eukaryota > Metazoa > Chordata > Testudines > Trionychidae > Pelodiscus > Pelodiscus sinensis. Next base: position 24,030,621 of record NC_143057.1, on the reverse strand, counting down.
ATTCTTATTAATATGCGTAAAGTCATGGGGTAGTCATCAAGGTCATCCCACACAAATGCCAATAATGCTTTCAAATTGCCCTAGACCAGCATATACTTCTCGCATAGTCTACATAAAACTTAATTTATAAGGGTAGGATTTTCAAAAGTGCTCAGCATTGGCTTAATTGTATTCCTATTAAAGTTATGGTAAAACTCCCATTGAATTCAAAGGGAGCAGTGTTATGGCTACACTGAGTAATTGTGGAAAATCCCATTTATCATGTCTAGTGTTTTTTAAGATGTCAGAGAAACTTTTTTCATCCCCCCACATCCTATAATTTTTTCCTCCTTAGTGCAGCAATCCCACAGCATAGAGCTTAGAAGGAAAGAAAACATTCTAACAAATATAATTACAGAAATGTCTACAAATTGTTCGAAAGAGCTGTTCCAAAGTTCACAGCATGGCAATTTGACATTGCAGGATGAGATGTGAGTGTTGTATATCACTGTGAAAAGCTAGGCAGTCTCCTCTTTCCAATGCCTCTGTGTGTTGCAACATATCAGAGTTTCAACATGTCACTAATGCAGAGCTGAATATTGACATTCTGGGCCTTGAAACACACATTTTGGCTCTGTTTTATGGTATTGGGAGGGACAGTGGAGGAATCCCACATACAGTGAAAGTAAAGAAAGAAAAATTTCTCAGAAGGTATTTTCCATGGATCTTTTTCTTTAAAGAAAAAGCCTCTTTAAAGCTGCTCCAAGGTTTGGAATGCTAGAAGTATTCTCAGAAGAGAGGGATTAGTGGGTCAAGTGCTCTTGTCTTATCATGGTTAACAATGACCAGCCAGTCAAAATAATGGTAGGAAATGGCCTTATATTGAAATCGTATAGACACTTTTTCCTATAAAAGAAAAATCCCACTTCAGTTTGCTTTAATGATTCATAGTTTATAAACAGATGACTCCGATTCTTGTTTTGTGGCTCTCAAGGATTAAGCTCATGGTGAGAATTCATTTAGGCAGTGACTTGAGAACACTGTGCACTAGTTCAGTATCATTTCTTTTAAACATAGGGATTTTACAAAATATTGATAAAACATGTATGACAATCAATGGTTTTTAAAAAAAATCAATCTATTTTCTCAATTTTGAGACTATATTTCTTTCCCCGCATCAAGTACAGGCAGTCCCCAACTTACGCGGATCCGACTTATGTCGGCTCCACACTTACGAACGGGGCTTTTCTCGCCCTGGAACTCATGGGCGGCGTCCTCTGGGGCGAGAAAAGCTTCTCCCGATCTCCCTGGTCTGCTGGGGGGGGTCCAGCAAAGCCGCTGGACCCCCCCAGCAGACCAGGGTCACCCAAGCAAAGCCTCCACCTGGGCGGCTTTGCTCGTTTCCCTGGGAGCAAAGCCGCCCAGGCAGCGGGACCCCCGCCGCCTGGGCGGCTTTGCTCCTGTCCCCCTGGTCTGCTGGGGGGGGTCCAGCAAAGCCGCAGGACCCCCCCAGCAGACCAGGGACACCCGAGCAAAGCCGCTGCCTGGGCAGCTTTGCTCGGGTGTCCCTAGTCTGCTAGGGGGCTCCAGAGGCTTTGCTGGACCCCCCCCCCCCCCCAGCAGACCAGGGAGACAGGAGCAAAGCCACACGGGCGGCGGGGTCCCTCCGCCTGTGCGGCTTTGCTCGGGTCTCCCTGGTCTGCTGGGTGGGGAGGGGGCGCAGCTAGTGCGTCCGCCCCCCCCCCCCCCAGAAGACCAGGCTTTTGTTGCGGGACGCCTCGGGTAGAGCAGCTGGGGTGCTGCCGGGTTGGTCCTGTGGGAACCTACCGGGCAGCACCCCAGCTGTTCTGTCCCAGGCTCCAGATTCAGCAGCTGTTGAAACTGATCAGGCTGATTCCAGGAAGCTGGGGGCAGAGCAACTCTGCCTCCTGCTTCCTGTAGTCAGCCCCTGGTCAGTTTCAGTGGCAGCAGCTGAATCTGGTGCCAGTTCCGACTTACATACAAATTCAGCTTAAGAACAAACCTATAGTCCCTATCTTGCACGTAACCCGGGGACTGTCTGTATGTATAGCAATATAGGGGACCGAAGCCTTAGCTGGTGTAAATTAGCATGATTCCATAGACTTCAGTGGAGCTATGACAATTTTACCTAGTTGAGAACCTGGCCCAGTATTTTCAAACAGCACACTAGCCTGATTAACCCCTAATGCATGCTTCTGCCATGAAGCTGCCTGTCAAAATGGCAACGTGGGCTCCACCTTTATTGTGTCTCAGACTTCCACAGCTAATACCGCTCAGTTTACAAACAAAGATGTAACATTCTTCTTTTGTTCTTTGGCTGGTTGGTTTCAAACGGCCAATCCCACAAATTCAAACTAAGGTTTGATAGAAAAGAACTCATCTTCCTTCTCTCATGCCTCATCATTAGTAATAAATGAACGTACAGTCCAAATGATGCATTCAGCGACACTTGTGTAATTCCACTGTTTTCCATTCAACTGCATTAACAACCCCTCAGCTCTATCCCCATCCTGCCATTCATTATTACCTTCTGTTCTTCTAGCTTCCCAGGTAAGTCTTTTCTCTGTACCTCTCAATGTCAAGCTGAGAACTACTCATCAGCTGCAGTTGTTCAAGCTGCTAGTGACTGTTTCTCCCTTAACCTTCCTCCTCCCCTGATGGAAATTCAGAGCAGTGGAAACCCTCACTAGAGGAGGAAGAGGAGGCTCACTGGCTGGCAAAGGAAAGAGGGGAAAAAGTTTCACCCATCCTGCAAGCCTGCTAAGAAAGCTGGCGTCTCAGCAGGGGAAAAGAGCCAAAGCTTCTGATAAAAAGCTAGAAAGGTTAAACAGATCTGAATGGAAGACACACCGTAGATCAGCAAAGAAGTAGAGCAGAAGACACCCAGCACAGAAGGAATTCTCATTCTTCTATTTATAGTAGTCAGTGATAGAATCACCACCCTACCCTATCTAAGGTCCCATGACAGATAAACTTTTAGCAAGAGGGAAAATAACTTTCTACACTAAAAACTGACGATCTCTCAAGGACCCTGAAAGCAGTCAGTAAAAAAGGAAGGAGTTCACAAACAAGCAAGAAACATGGATATGGGGCCGAAAGGACTGACTTAGGGAACAAGATGACATTTCTATAAGCCAAGGAAGCTGAAGTCTCCCTTTCATCAATCAGGTCTTATTTTCAACTCGGACTCAGTCACTGAACAAAACAGTTTGAGTTCAAATGAAAACCTCTAGAGGAAAAGTGCCACAGGGCACATTTTTCTGTTATATGCTGTCCATAAGCTTTCGGAAATGACAGAGTTTAAGTTTTAAATTGTCCTACTGAAAAGAAGCACACAAAGATTACAAGTATCGTGGGTGAAATATTATTGTGGGATTATACAAGTCCCTTTTCTTCCATCCTTCTACTTTTTTGCCCATCTCGAACATGTGCATACCCTGAATTACCAAATGGCTAGTTCTATAACTGTTAATGCATTACTGTTGGTGAGATATTTGATGAAAAATGCTAGTTGATGGCAAGGTCTTTGATATTCAGTTACACTCACTTCATAAATACTACTTAAGACTATGGTAAGAATGGCCTCTTTTGTTTCTCTAGAATTAGCTGTTTCAAAATCAACATTCTGGAATATTGTATCATTAGTTTACATGGAATCTCCTAGGTATAGTACCCTAAATTGTCTTTCTTTATGGTTTATACTCAGCTATTTCAGTGCCCCATTATCTTTGCCATGTCACCATGCTTCAAAATTGCTTATTGACTCAAAGTTTATCTAGTTGTATTCTGAGATGCGCAATCTTCCCAATATTATTTCACACAGAAAGATGCAACAATATGGTAAATAACAAAAATCACATGCAAATCTTCTGCCCCTGTAATATCTAGGCACAAAGGAACAATTTGAGGAAAATGCCAGCTGACATTTTCAGTTTTAACATTCTCTTGTGGGTTTGTCAGGTCAATTATTTCTATTAAATGTACAGGTATTGGCGTATCACTAAACCAGCCTTGTTAATATATCTCGGTTCAGAAAAAAATCAATGTATTATTTAGATTTACACAGTAATTGATTTAAAAGGAGAGAGAGAGAGATGACTTCTTAAAGAAGCCAGTTATTAGCAAGTATCCACTATTAGCACTTTTATCCAAAAACACGACATCTAAAATAAGATTTTGAAAGTAACTATTGAACAGAAGTAGGGAGGAAAGGAGGAAATGACTGACTGCACTGGAGTATTTGTGATTTAATGGCTATGGATTTATAAATACATTTTGCTTTATTATAAACATAATTCATGAAAGGAACTTTCATTGTTGCTTACAAAATTAAAAACAAACAAAAATGTTTTTCTAGAAGAAACAAGTGGTTCATATACAAAACGGAGGGCTAACTCTATTATAATTCCAGAATTCATTCCAGACATACATTAAAATGGCACGTATACTGTCAATGATATCAAATAAGTAAAGATATAAAGCTAGCTGAAAAATCCTGAGTAAAATTGTGGTCATCTTAGATCTGGTGATCCAGTTCTCTCCCCCACCCCCAACCCACCCAATTCCACATCCATTTCATGACTCATGAATTCACTGTTCAGAGTATTGTGCCAGGCAAAAAGCAGTGGTTCCAGTCTAATACATTTAGTCTCTCTTTTGTCATATGTCTAACTTTCTCATTTTGTTATCCATTCTTTTCTTCCTTCTCTGTCTTCATTTGTGTTTTTGTTGTCTTCTTTCCCTACAATTTTCCCATGTCCCCTTTTTCCATTCTCTCCCAAATCCTTTCCCCATTCTTCCCTCCAAAATCCCATTCCCACTCTTTCCCATTGCTACTGATAACAATGTAAGCATTAGATATTCGTTTCCTATCTGGTAGCGTAGGATCATGCTCCCCTTTCAAATAAAAGAGTAAAGTAGAGCTGGAAATCAGCAGAAAGCAATGTGGCATAATGGTACAGCAATATCCTTCACAGTATGCTTTGTAGAAATGACTGTGGTTTAAAAAACAAAGTAATTTAACCCAATTGGGAATGCTGCAGAATGAACGGCAAAAGAGCAGCACACATTGCAAATGAGGAGAGCATGAAGGATACACAAAAAAGGGGAATTGACAAGTACTTGAACACAGGAGTGACCCATTTAATCTGATACTCTATCTCCAACAGTAGTCAGTACCAAGTGTTTCAGAAGAAGATGTGAAACTCTATAATTGTAGGACAGCATGCCCAATCAATTCATGATAGCCATTAGTACTGAACTCTGAAGCTTGATAGTCCTGATAAATTTTATTAGAGTGCTATACACTTTGTTGCAGTCACTTCTCTTACCAGAATTTTCTGTTTGGCAGTCACTGGAAAGTTACCCCAAACAGCCATAACATAGAATGCATACATAAACTGTTCTTACATTCATCCATACATCTTACCCATGCAGCCAGCTCACAGAAGATTGTCTATTCATAAAGATGTTGTAGAAAATAACCGTCGCCCAGATTTTGTACAATTCCCAAGTGCAAGCACCCACTTACTATATGCTCAATAATTACTGAGAAGGATGGAAATTTATGAAGGAGGGCATGAGGCATCCGTGTAACTGCTTCCGTTTCATGCAAGAACACTTTGCGCAAAAAGCATTGGCAGAAAATATGCTAATGACATTGTGACTCATGCTAATGAGTCCGTCATTAGCATACTCTCTGCCGCAAAAGCCTTGTAATGTAGACATACTCTTAGTGTTTTTCACCTTGTTATCAGTCCTTGATGGCACAGCATGCCATGCATGATAAAACAGCAAAAATTTCAGATAAGTATTAAGGGTACATTTAGACTACATCCCTCTTTCGACAGAGGAATGTAAATTAGGCATTTGAAATTGCAAATGAAGCCGGGATTTGAAATTTCCTGTGCTTCATTTGCATAATCGCATCTTGGCACTCTTTCAAAAAAGCACTATTTTGAAAGTAAAACCACCGTCTAGATGAGGTTCTTTCAAAAATAGCCTTTTTCGAAAGATCCTGTAAGCCTCATTTTTTGAGGTTTACGGGATCTTTCGAAAAAGCCTTCCCTTTTCGAAAGAACAGTGTCGAGACTGCGGTTTTACTTTTGAAATAGCACCTTTTTGAAAGAGCACCATGACGCAATTATGCAAATGAAGTGCAGGAAATTCAAATCCCGGCTTCATTTGCAATTTCAAAGGGCCTAATTTACATTCCTCTGTCGAAAGAGGGATGTAGTCTAGACACATCATAAGGATGTGTCTACAATACATCCCTTTTTGGTAAAAGGATATAAATTAGGCATATTGATATTGCAAATGAAGCCGTGATTCAAATATCCTGCGCTTCATTTGCATAATGGCAGCTGCCGCTTTTTTTTGAAACGGGGCTTTTTCGAGAAAAAACGACAGTTTAGACGGGAATCTTTCGAAAATAAAACCCTTTTTCGAAAGAAGGTGTGCTCCTCAAAAAATGAGGTTTACAGGATCTTTCGAAAAAGGGTTTTATTTTCGAAAGATTCCCATCTAAATTGCCGGAAAAAAAAGCAGCAGCCACCATTATGCAAATGGAGCGGGGGATATTTAAATCCCGGCTTCATTTGCAATATCAACGTGCCTAATTTACATCCCTTTACTGAAAAAGGGATGTAGTCTAGACCTACCCTAAGTGACCACAGCACAATCTTGCAACCCAAAATTAATCCTATAATGCTAAGCGTCTCCCACATCTAAACTCTCACCAAATTGGGACTTATTTTAAAAGAACAAACCCCTCCACAAATTTTACTGTAAGAAAAGTGAAAGTCCTATATGCATCTGTATTCTAATATGATTTGCTTAACACTATACATACCGTAACATGACTTGAAAGTTACTGTACTTTTTCAAAGTGCATCCTTATTTTGGGCAACATTCCGAAGGACATCCATAGCTTCTGAAGAAGGCCTTAAAAAAAGAGGGGGGAATGCTTGTGGTTTGGCTCTTACTAAGGGTTTCTGGAAGCACTAATTTATTTAAAATCTTACATCATGATTATACTGTAAACCTTAGAGAAAGGCATTTTAGCACAATTCAGCCCTATTTATAGCCTAGTTCCATGCAAAAGTAGTTTAGGGATTTTTTTTACACTTTTTTGAGGAAGTCCAGAATGAATACGTTTTAGTGGGCATGTTCCTACAATAAAGCACCTTTTAAACTACATTTGTACAAACTGTTACCCCAGTTCCTGTGACGTTCTCATAAGTGTGAAAGTACTGAGCACACTGAAAATTGTAAGATTTTTTCTCTGTTGTTAACCCATTAATGTGTGATTGTAGCCTGTAAAGTAATTGTGTAAAACTGAAAATGTCTTATTCACCAAATCTACTCCCTGCCTATTTAGAATCATACAGATCTGCAGCAAGGACGCCATTTTGGGAGGGTAGGGTGGGCAGCAGCCGTGCACTCCGGGAGGCGGCTAGCTTTTCATCCCTTTCCCTGGATGCTAAAGGAGTAAAGGGAAAGTGTTTGCATTCTGTGAATGACTCTCACACCTGGATGGTGAGCTCCCTTCAGATTCTTCAGACTTTAGAGGTCAAGGGCAGGATTCTGAAAAGTACTCAGGTCTGACCTAACGGTGCTCCCCTTAAAAACAATGAAAGTTTTACCAATTCAAAAGGAACTAAGTTAAACCAATACTGAGCACTTTAGAAAAATATACCGCAGATTATCTTTAGTACTTTTGACTCCTGTTAGTATTGCAGAGCCAACCCAGCTATAGGAGACTAAACTGATCCTTCTAAGATTTGAATGCCATCAGCACAACGTGTAACTAAATCCCAGTGGCACAGCCATCATCATCAGAGGTGGAATCTTTATTACTAGTAGTAATGGAGGGCCCAGAAAGAACATAGTACAGCTCTAAGATCCATTTGCAGGACTGGCATGTCAGATTGTAGTACTGGTATCTTTTTTACCTGTAACTGAGCAAGTTTGATCTGCAAGTCACTGACATACAAACATGAATGCCAACAATATTAAGTTACAGTCATTCTGCATAGCAGATGACACTTTAAAATAAAAAGGATACAGAGTTAGGATCTTAAATACCTACAGTTAAGTTAAACACATACTGGAAGTCAATTAGTCTACTGAACGATATTCAGAACCTTTTATTACTATTTGAATACACAGCAAAGATTTCAAAACAGAATGAAAAATATATGTTTGCCCTATCTGACATCTTTTTGGCTGATGGGATTGATTGTAAAATATGTGTATTTCAAATCAGAGTTGATCTTTCAAAGCACACCCAAGGGAGGGAGGGGTAATAGATGGCTTACAACCAGGGGTGGGCAATAATTTTTGACAGAGGATTTTGGAAAGTGGTCAAGGGCCACACTCTTCCATGATATTAATGGAGGAGGTGTGAGGTCTGGGATTGAGTTCAGAAAAGAGCTTGGGGTAAGGGATTGGGGTGTAACAGGGAAAGTGAGGTCTGGGAGGGAGTTTGGGTGAAGAAGGCAGTTGTGACCTAGGCAGGGAGGGGACTGGGGTGCAGGAGTCTGGGTTGTTACCTAGAGCAGGAGGGGATTGTGATTTTGGCAGAGGATTGGGGTGCCAGTGAGGCTTTATGGGTACAGGAGTGGGGCAGGAGGTGTGGGTCAGGGAAGCGAGGGACTGAGTGCCAGAGGCAGGTTTTGGCCAGGAGACTTACCAGCCAACAGCCCAACCAGCCTCCCTGCCTGCAGAACTTAAAAAGTTTCTCAGCCAGTCAGCCCCATGCCTGCACAGCCATGTGCTTGTGTGAATAACTGAGTAGGAGGAGAAGGTGGCATGGTACTTCATTTGCTGCCTGTTATTCAAACAGGCAGCTCCCACTGGCCAGTTTCTAGCCAGAAACTAGCCAGTGGGATTGTGCTGGCTGTGGGAGTTATGCCCAAATTCTTCCCTCCTCCCCTCCGGGCTCACAGTCTTAAAGAGAAACAGCCCCACAGCCACTTTTCTGAGTAGCGTGTGGGGCAAACAGGGGAGCCTGCCTGGGGCTCCTTGTTGCATCCGCAGGCCAGATCTAGCCCGCGGGCCATATTTTGCCCAGGCCTGGCCTCCACCCCACCTCGAATTCACAGGCGTAAGGGCCAGGTAGAACAGCCTCCCAAGGGCCATTCTGCAGACCACAGCATGCTCTGGACATGTTCCTTTTTTCTCTCTCTCTAAAGCCTTGTACCTAATATGCCCCTTGCCCTAGGTGGGACCGCAAGAAGATGGAGTAGAGCTGCAAATAATGGCTTTCACATCACCTGGGGTTCCATTATGCAAGAAGCAACCACGTCTGTCCTCCTAGGCTAACTTTTACCTAATTGCACCACAGAAGCAATGCAATGCAGATGAAGTGGCAACCCTGTTTTAGCCCTATATACTGAAAAAAAGATGCTGCCTTGTTTGAATCTGACAGAACACTGGTACATATCAGGAAGACCAATCTCACTTAAACAAAGCACTGTGTTTATGCAACCTTGGTACCAGTTTGGTACCGGATCTGTTGTCTCAAACTATTTTGATTGCAGGTAAAGAAAAACCCTACGTGAAAATTATTTACTCGTCATCTATTATGCAAGGAAAAGATTAACTCCCTTAACTGTTGGATTTCTTTTGAAGGTGTACTTTCTACCTTGCCTGTCGGATTTTTATTAATGAGAGGTTTATAACAGGTTTTAACTTAAGAATGATTGCTGATGGTAAAGTGCAGTAATTATATGCCTTATGACAAGACATGAAGGTGCATACAAGAGAACTGCATAAAATGCCAACTTAATCTTCCTCACATAAAAAAGGAATACTTTACAAGCTGGCAGATCTTCAACTCTGGGAAACAAAAAACCTTTCTTTTCCTGACTAAAACAAGAATGGGTTAATAAAAGCAAGAATGAAAATCTCTCTTCCCCCTTCCCTTGTTCACAAAATATAGTATTACAGGACTTAAAGAATTTGAAATGTAGTTGAAAAATTGCACGAAGTAAAAGAAACCTTCTCTAACATTGAACTCGCATATTTGAAAGAAAGTTCATACACAGTTCATAATGAAGTCCTTTGAGATACATCATATTAAATTAAATGAATTCAAAAAACATACAGAAAACGTAGCTAAAGGATGAATGGGTTATGGTTGTAAAGTTAAAGTAACAATGCATTCTGAAGCAGCAGCAGCAGCAAGAAGTGGTAGACAAGTCAATAGTGTTTGTGCTGTTTCTGCATGGCTGCATCTTCGCATACAAGAGCCACTTCTGAGCCATAATGAGACTGTGGTAAAGCATCTGTTTAGGGATTAGGGATCCTGCAACACTGTGAATGTTCAGTTCAGCAGAAACTGGTCACTTGCTTAACTCTGTGTTTGCCATGGTCCTCACCAAACCCTACATAGCAATCTTAGCTCTTTTTAAATGTGCCAATTATGATTCAGAAATATCAAATTTCCTCTTGAAAAATGTTTCTACACTACATGACAAATGTGCAATGAAGCTTGCTGAACAGAAGTTTGAAAAGAAAAATATATACAACCAAATTACATTACAGATTATGAATAAAACAGAACTCAAAAATTTTAAACCTGCAAACTGTACTATGGTAGTGTACAATGATGATTTCCTAAGTGTACACCAAAATTTGAAGAATACACACAGCAATGCAGAAGAGGAATTGTGCAGCATGGGACAACAACCTGAAGTAATATTTCAGATATATTATTCTAGATTTCAAAAAAGTCTTTCTGACAGTGATCTCTAAGACAAAGTTAACTTTTTCCAAAGGAAGGGATGCAAGTAAAAACTTCAGGCAACATCCCCAGAAGTGGAAACCTTCATAAAGTGCTTTATAAAGGAAATAAGTATTATTATTTACTACTATTACGTGCAGTAGCGTTGGGAATGGATAATATGACCTAGGACATGTCTTCAGGGTGGGGTAATGCTCTCTACAAGGTTTATTACTAAAGTATACTAAATGTGTCGGATATAAATTGTCCCACATAGAGCCCGCTGGTGCGCACTAAAGGTTCCAGCATGAGTTTTTTCATAATACTGTTTCAAACAGAGATCTTCTGCACAATATGAACAGTGTACACACTATCAATAAAACACTCTAATGTATGCAGATTATTGCCAAATCAGTAACAAAAATCAATTGTTGGCTTAGTGGCTAAGAGTCTAAAAATATTTTAAAGGTTTCTACTAAATACTGTGATTTATTAAAATATGATTACCCAATGAATTTATTCTGCTTTTATCTTTAAAATTTGATTCACTTAGTTTTCTAAGTTGCAATGATAAGCAGTAAGATCAATTGGAAAGTGTAAGCCCTGTAAGTAGCAATGCAACACAATTACAAAATTTCTTGCAGGAAAGTGAAAACTGTTCCTTGGTAAATTAAACTGCTTTCTCACAAAAGACAAAGTACATAAATTCCTGTTAAAGAGCACAAGAAAACCACTAATTGTTTCAGCTTAGGAAGCTACATCCTCTACGGGAAAGTTATTCGATAGTTGTTAATTAATGGATTTTTTTTTTTTGCACCTTCCATCGAGGCATCTGGTAATGGCTACTATCAGTGACATGATACGGGTCCACAGGGAGCACTGGTCCAATCTTGTACGGAAATTCCTATGACACAGTACATCCTCCTCCTGTTCTCTGTTCAATTCAACAAATACACTATGCCTCTCATTTAGGAAATCACTTAATAACATGTTATTCATCCAGTTTAGGTCCACACTTATGTATATGCTTACCTGATTTCAAAGGATTTTGAACATTTAATGATGTCTTGAAGAAGAATGCTTTCCTGGGCCTATGGGCACCTAGTATGTCCAATGAGTCCTTTTCGAGAAAAACTGAATCAAAGAATCAGTACTGCCTTCCATAATAACCTTAATCTACTTAACTGATTTGTCTGTTGCCAAGTGCTCGCATTTTATGCTCACTTTTTGATCATTTATATTTCTCCAGCAATTGAAATTCTCACATGGAAAATATTCTAGTTTATCAAAACCTGCCTTTGGAGGGACAGAGAAAGAAACTAAATTATTAACTTTAAACTAAAACTATTTTTTTAAATAGGCTTTCTAAAGATCCATAAAAGAGGTATTACTTGTCCATAAGTGAGTCATGGTCACCAGAACTGGAGAGAGAAGTAAGAGTCAACTGTTTCAGCATCCGACATTATCCTCAGTAGGCAAAATGGAAACCTATAGGGAATTCTGGGAATCATTGTGGGGATCTATCCTCTAAAATCAGCAAGTTTGTGGCACAATAGGTGGCCAGCTGGAAACTACAATATTTTGTCTTGATTTGCCTCTTAATATGACTTGAACACTGTGAACTGTGTATAAAATTAGACTTCATAGTCTCAGAAGCTTCTAGAATTATTCCCTTTGTCCTCATTCCTTCTGCTTCCTATATCCCCTCACTGCATCTTGTCTTAAACCTCCAGGGACAGACCCTGCCTCACTGTGCATTTGTACGGTGCTTAGCACAAAGGAGCCCTGATCCTCATTATGCCCCTAGATATCAATGTAATCCTAATGAAGAATTCAGCCAAGGAGAGACATGAGGGAAATATAGTATTTCTGTAAAATTATTTTCCAAGATGTGTCTCGCTTCATATTCTGTTTGACCTCAACTTTTATGGTAACTAATGCCAGAAATTAACAAAGAAAATCAATATGGCCATTTAAAAATACTTATTACTGTATTAACTTTTTGAAGCACCTCCACCACCACACACACACACACACACACACACACACACACACACACACACACACACACACACACACACACACATATCTTCCTGGACATTAATTTGGCTGGCAAAGTTGGAAATAGCAGTGTTCTAAGATTTAAACTGCTTTAAGTGTATTCTGCTGGAAAAAAAAATTATGTAAAAACCTCTCATAACCAATATTCCAGCTAAAAGTTACTATCCTTTAGAAATCAGGGAACATTTAAACAATGCAAAGAACTGAAGGAATAATGGTTAATTGTTTGGCATCCAAAAGATAATCAGTAAGGTTCAGAATGTCACAGGACTGGAGAATGGTCACACTGCTTGTTGCTACTGTATCAACCTAAATGGCTAAAGACCTATCAAGACAACCATGCACAAATACATTCTGAAGAATATCTTCATTACCATGAAACACTTATTTTAACTTAAACATTAGTGAGTAAATAGAAGAATTTAATGTTATGAACATTATATGTTCTTTGAAGAAGTAACTACAGCGTTCATGAAAGTGCCATTTACAAGGACGTGTATGAACTCAGCTTCCATAGAATACTTGTTGAAAAATACCCTAGCTACAATTTGACATTGACAGCCCTATCTTCTTGCATGGCAATGCTCCAAGTGGTATCAAATGTTCCAGGTTTAGTCCAGGGCTACTCAACTTTGGAAGCCCCGAGGGCCACAATGATACTCACAGCACATGCCAAGAGCTGAAATGTAAGTGTGGTTGCATATACATGCAAATATACGTGCAAATATATGCAAATAACTTCTTTCACACTGACAGGTATGAATACAAAGATTAAGGCAAGACTATCCAACACAGATGCCCCATTTAAGTCAGTTCTGCTGATATTAATAAAGTGCAATATTTACCCGATTTCCACCCATATGACAGCACTTTTAATGAGCAATGACAGTCCAGGGATTTAACTACTAAAACACATATCAACTGATACAGCTGTGATATACAGTCGTTGGGTATGATATTTCTACTGTAAATATTTATGTTCGTTTCTCCGTATGTTACCCAATTATTCAGATAAAGACTGTTCGTTGCAACTTCAGTATTTCAGTATCAACAAAAGACCATTATATTGACTATTTTTTCTTTGGCTTCACAATGGTCCAGGGTTTTAACAACTAAAACATGTATCAACCCAAACCGCACCGTAAACCGAAATTGCACCGCCAGCCACAAAAAAACGGGCCGTGGGCCGCATGTGGCCCACGGGCCATGTGTTGAGTAGCCCTGCTTTAGACAGTCTTGCATGACATATTCTTATGGAAAAAGGTACAGTATCTGATGCAAGGAAGAAGGAATTAGTTCACTTGTCACTGAGAGGTAGCTGGGGAAATTCAAGGAGTTTTTCACTTCCTTTGGGATGTCTGGCCTTCTTCCTGCTTTCTGAGGGCTCTGTCTCAAGGAACTGGTATATCAACAGCATGGAGTCCTGTGCAGCTGTACACACAACACATGCTGACAGCCAGAATTTCACACTGGGCGGCAATCTTATCCTATCTCCCAGATCAAGCAATATTGTACCTGGATGGGAAGCTTCCAAGGAAAAGCCAAATGCTACAAGAAGTTGCACTGATAATTTAGTGGGAAGCCCTCTTCCCTCAAATGAGATCCAAAACAGAGGCATGTACTACCTGATATTGATTGCTAATGTCAATGCCATGGGCAATTTCCATGCATTCTGCAAACCTCCCTTGTAGTTTTCACTGGCTGATTTTTCTGAAGATTGTTGTGCATATTGCTAATAATGGATAGCTTCCATGTTCCAACCCAGAGATGGCTCCATTTCAGTGAGAAGTTAAATAATCATAAGGGTTAAATACAATTCTTGATTCACATGTGCACTACCTTTTGGCATCAAACAGGCCAAAGTTGGATGTTTTTAAAATGCTTTGGATCCTTCTGAAAGAAAGGTGATATACAGCTGTTTGGTATGATATTTCTATTGTAAATATGTATGTTCGTGTCTCCCTACATTGCCCAATTATTCAGATAAAGACTGTTCATTGCAACTTCAGTATTTCTTATATATATATTTTCTGCCTGTGGTTCTGTGATCACTAAAAGAAGCGCTCTTTAAATTTTATTTGAGAAACATATTGGTAACCTTTAATGGTCAAGATAGCAATTAAAATTGATTATTTTTGTTCCACAAGCTGCTTGCCTTCCTAATTAAAGTACCCAAAATGAATCAGTACACCAGGAATATAGATGGAGATGGATACAAAATAATCAATGTTCATACCTGAAGATCTATAGGACAGGGTTTTTTAACATTTTTAATAATTCAGTTCAGAGTATCATACATTTTACTGTATATTTGCACATCATACATATATTTTTATATTTCTTTATATGCTGAATGGGCCACACAAGACGCATTTTTCTCTTATAGCTACGTTCCATTGAAATTTTTGTATTCTGCTTAATGAATGAGAACGTACTTTCATGTGGTGTCATTGTTTTACTACATCCCATGTTTATTTGGACAGATTAATAGCACCGAGTAGGAAATGTATTGGTTGGCAACTTCAGTTTTGGAGGAGAAAGTAAACACATGGTGATTAGCTAACAGTAAACACTACCTAGTTTAACTTCGGCTTTAAAAAATTAAAAAACAAAAACAAAAAAGAAAACTATTTGGCACTATGTTCCAAGCAGGAGCATTTTTCCCTTGGTTGTTACCTCACCCCACTCGGGAGGGCTTCCAGGATTATTCTCCTTTTCTTCACTAACGCTAGTTGAAAATGCCAACAAGGCATTATTTAAGAAAAGAATAGTGACTATGGTACACTTACTAGTGCAAACTGCCTTTAAGTTGTACAATAAACAACTAAACTACACAGTTCAAATAGTATAAAAACAAGTACAATTCTTTGTAGTACTGATAAATTTAGAATAATTATTCATAAAAGAGCCAAAAATAAACACTGGAGCAAATTTCCAGTTAATTTCAAGACTACAGATATATACACAACAACCTCTGAAAATTATGCTTTTGTTTTTCTCTTAGCTCTCTATTACTTTATTTTACTAGAGGATTGTGATTTTTTTAAATATATTAATTCCCACGCCATATAAACATATCCCCTTTTCCAAAATCTGTGACACAAACTGTAGTCACTGGTATGGCAGTCAGAGCAGGGAAACCGGAGCTAGCACTTGCAGTTTATTTCCAGTTCTGCCACAAAACTGTAGTGTGACCTTGGGCAAATCTTTTAATTTGATCTCTTTTATCTCATTTATCTTTAAAAAAGTTATAATAATATTTCCCTGCCTCAAAGGGGTGTTGTGAAGTTGAGATCCTCAGATGAAAGATATTATGCAAGGCCAGTGTGTTCCTATAATTATTACCAACCTAATTGCATTTTTCTAACCACCATTTCGCTTTCCCTCAACTTTCCTGAAGTGCAACTTAAACATAGTAAGGTCTCAGGTGGCTACCGGGCATATGAGTTTGTACTAAAACATTGTACACAATGCTTGCCACATGCCAAGTACAAGCCAAGTGCTAAACAGCATCCAGTACTCAATAAAGACCAAAAAGCATTTCCTTCCATGAAGCTCAGCAGCTGAGGACCTGCATCCGCCAGGCCAAGTAAGTTCATTTCCAAACAAAGGTAGGAAATGGCTGTATCCTAGTACATCATTGTAGCCGCATGAGTCAGTACTTTGGAACTTGGTATCTATTCTTCACTTCTGCAACAAAAAATTATAAACACTACTGGCTGTGCAGATAAATGCTTTGCTCAAGAAAGATCCATTGGTCTCTAATTTCCCTCCTTGCTTACCAGTCTTTTGCTTTGTATAATGCCTAGGCCCTGTCTTCATTGACCAAGAGATCAACGCTGAAGAGATACATCTAAAGGGGGTCAATTTAGTAGAGGAAAGTCTAGTAGAGATCTGCTAAATTGGCCGCTGATCATGTTTCCATCGACTCTGGTATTCTGCTGGGTCGTGAGGAGTAAGGGAAGTCGACGGGAAAGTCTCTCAAGTGGGGATGCCACCATAAGTTGAACTACGGTATATAGGCTTCAGCTATGCTATTTATGTAGTCAGATTTGCATACCTTGGTTTGATTTTGCCCTCTAGTATAGACCTGGCCTTACACACCACCCGGAAACCCTTTGCGGTGACCAGGTATCCTACTACTTCAATGATACCTTATACAGTTTTGTTATTCAGAAGACACTGTTATGGGGGGAGAGAGCATGAAAAGAGTGTTCAAATTTCCAAGATGACTCAGTGACCCTTACTTACACAAGGAAAACTATGCTTGCAAGGAAATCTATCTTGATACATTCCAATAAGGAACTCAATAACCGTTACTATGGTTGAAAACTCTGCAGTACTTCATTGGATGCAGTAAGATCATAGGAAGTTCTATGCAGTAACAACGAACTAGGGTGCACCTCCCTGACAACTATATGTTCACCTATTTGTATACTCAAGTTTTTTTGAAAAATAGACCAGGAGATACTTTCATGCCAAAACACAGCATGAAGAAACAATGGAAGAGCTGTTAAAACCATTGTCCAGAGCTTCTATACTGCTAGTATATGCAGAAAACTATGCTGTTATAAAGGTCAATAAGCAGTGACAGAATTCAAGTTACAAGAGACTCTATTATAACATGTGGCTAAGGTACACTACTAGTCACACAACAAAATGTTTAATATACTTATTTAAAAAGAAATCTGTTGTTGGAAGTCTTGCCTTTGCTAATGAAACCATCTTGCATTTTATTAAAGAAGATTCCAAAAGTGCTCAGCCATTTTTATATGAGCAAAAATCATTTCACCCACCATTGAAATCCAGCTGGAACACAACAGCTGTTTAACTTCACAAGCCACTCCACACAGGAGTTAACCACAGGCAGTGAAGAAAACTCAATCCAAATGAAACTTCCGGATGATTTAGGAAGGCAGAGTATAGTTACCAAATTGGAATTGAGCCAAAACTGTGGAGTTAAGAACACTTCCAATTAGAACCATTTCATTTTACGAAAGGTACAAAGGGGTATCCTTGAATGCTTTACTTATCAATATTTGACCCAAATAATGATCACAAGAGATATTACAATTTAGCATAGTAACACTACAATGTCCTACAGGATACTCTTTGTCTTTTAAGAGTCAAACTACTTTGACCACGCAAAGTCAACAAGATTATGATCAAATAATAGTATTAAAAACAAAATAAAATGCATTTTAATAAGAGCTGTGCTAAAATATTTGGCAAGGCATTCTTTAATTTTTATAATAAAGTTAGTTTGTTTTATTGTATTTTCTCAGATATATGATAAAGTCCAGTTTTATAGCAACATTGCTGGTTATAGAAATGTCATTGTTATCCTTTTGAAAGTGTTCTCTCATGTACCACTTATCTCACAACTTGTGAAGTTTCACTATATATCCATAAGTGTAATTTCTTGTTTTCAAATAAACAAGCTTTTTCTATCTTTCTGTATCATTTATGCAAATGTAAAATGTAACCTCTAATAATGTTTTCATTTTCTGAAAAATAAGTCTTCATTATATATTCTTCACTCAAAATTATAGAAAGTAAATCCCAATTTTATTGAAAAACTTGACAGAATTGCATCCAAAGGCTCCATAATTGGGCTTGGAAGGATTAAATTTTTATCATAAATGTCAATTTCACTGTAGAGACAGGGCGAGACAATATATTTTACTGAACCAACTTCAGTTCAGAGAGAGTCATACCTTTTGAAACAACTCGTCAAAATACTTTCCACGAATAATAACTGAAATGTATAGATAAACAAAGTAATACTACTTGAGAACGCAAGAGTTTGATTTAAGGATATTTTTATTTTGTACATGTGATCTTGACAATTTGTGTTTTAATTATTATAAAGCTTTTAAATTTTTAAATCTCAATTTTTTGCTATCATTAAAAATTGTTTCAGCTTCTTACTGTGACACTACCAATAATTTCATCCTACTGTGAACATTCAAATCAATAAAAAAATTAAAATGTTTTAAAATAAATACACAGCAAAACTGTAAATCAATAAAAATCTAACTCTGCCAAATCTATCCATAATATACAATCTAAACCTAGACATGTTCACCCAGCTCTGTGATTTAATTTCCTGTTATGGTATAATGCTCCCCTTTCAAATTCTATAGTAATGGAGCCAAGAAAAATGCTAATTACCATCAATGTGCATCATATTTTAAATGATACAAATAGATGTTATTAGTCAGCACTAAAAAAATAAAGCAAAGAGGAAACTATGTGAGACTACAGCATACTCATCTAAAATCTCATCAGTTTGAATTGTTTAGAAAGGTACAAAAAACTATGCAATGCACAGTTTATAAAACAAAAAGGAAATGTACTCTTTGAAGAAGAAAAGTTAAAAGCACAGTATAGTAACAGCACTATCTTGTTACAAACACTTGGCAGTGTGTCTAAAGCACCATGGTCAAAAGCATGATACAGTATGTGTTTTACTCCTGCCAGAAGCACTCCCCAACTCCAACCCTCTTTAGCCATCACCACCACCTCATTTGGCTATGGCTCCAAAGACTCAGTTCGTCTACTCCAAATTTACTCCCAATGAAAACGACACAAACTTACTAGGTCTGTATTATGATCTATCCAACAAAATGTAACATTGACAATGGACAGTAAAACAGAGTTGTGAAGTTATGAAGTCAGAAATCAGTTATACTATATCATGAAAGCTCTATTGTACATCCTTCCATCCTATGTTTTGTCCTTCCATTTTAAAATTTGGGGTGACACTTTTCTCAGTTTGTGCTCTTTTAAATTACTGGGGTTTCAGAACTCCCACCCCCTTCATCTGCTGCTACTTCTAAACTTTTAAGAATATGTTCAGAACTGGTAATGAAACCAAACTTGATATTTCTTTTAGTCTCTTATCAGATTTCCATTTTCTAGACCAGGGGTCTCCAAACTACGGCCCGCGGGCCGGATGCGGCCCGCGAGGCCCTCTCATCCGGCCCGTGGAGACCTTTTTGGCTTGTTGGTGGCCGTTGCGCTTTATTGCTTGTGAACATCCGGGCTCTGCGCGTCCCTCACAGTGAGAGGGGTTGGGACTTGGCGTGGACAATTGCTCCCTATTGGCCAGTGCGTTCTTATCCTATTGGCTAGCTCTCTCATGAGGTCACTAGTGGGCTGGGCTCTCGATTGGTTGAGCGCACGAGCCTAAATCTGTGTTCGATTGGCTCGTGGCCCAGCTTGACCTTGGATTGGTACAGGGCTATGACGTAGTCTCCTTTATGCCACCCAATCAGCGAAGGGGCTAGTAGCTGGTTTATGGGGCTCTTGGCGCGAGAGGGGGCTGAAGTGGGTACTTCGCGCGGGGGGGGGGGGGATACCTGAGGAGCTGGTGCCCATTGCAGGAGGCGGTCTGGTTGCTGTGGCACAGCTTCTGGGTGACGCTGTGCCGTGCCTAGCGCACTGCCCTGGTCCCTGCAGTGCGCCCTGAAGAAACATCCCTCTCCCTTCCACGTCTGGTCTCTCTCATCCACAACCCAGAGCAGCACCGCCCTGCCGGGTATCAGTCTGTGGGAGCATTGGGCACTGCTTTCCAACTTCCTTTACCAAGTGATAACGTGTCTGCTTTCAAACCAGCTTTTCCCATTAAAATGCATGCCCCTTGTTCCATGGGGCTATGTTACAAATTGTCACCTCATTCCCTGCATGATAGGAGAGCGATCACATCTCTTCAAGTGTGAGCGTCTGCTGAACATATTGCCAGGATTATGTTGCTTACAATTTTCATCACATTGCGCAGGTGGAAATGAGTTCTCAGCAGTTTCCCCGTTCTGGAGCCCCTCCTGCAGGACTAGGACAAGCACCACCCCCAATTTCAAACAGTGGATCTATTTTAATAAATAATTAAAAACAACATCCATGTTTTGATTGTTTTTTATTTGGACCTCAAGTGTGTAGTCGGCCCCCGAACTGCTGTTTGATAGTTAATGCGGCCCTCGGGCTGAAAAGTTTGGAGACCCCTGTTCTAGATCAATGTTTCCCAATTTTATTTGGCCACAGAATCCTTTCCAACTCAAGAGAATTTTGCTGAACCCCTAATAACACTCTTATATATGGAGCTGAAAAAGTAGACCACCGAAAGAGAGTACGGGGATTTACGGTGATATATAACAAGCAATCGCACCACTCACAGACTATGCGCACAGCGCTGAGTAGTGACATCATCGTCCCCACTCTCTGGCTAAGCTGGTATTACACAGGAACACTTATCGTGGCAAAGACAAATGAAAATTGTTTTCAATATAATTCATAAATGCTTAAACATTAATTATTTTTTTTAAATCATAAAATGTTATTGTACTGGAATTTTCTCACGGAACCCTTCTTTTCATTTCGCAGAACCCCGGGGTTCAGCAGAACACCATTTGAGAAGCACTGCTCTAGACTAACAGAATAAAAGATTCAATCCATCTTTTCCTTCTCTCCAGGAGTGTAACAGGCTCAACCTCCTGATGCATACTGCCATTCAATCAAATGATTCAGAATAAAAGGCTATAACATTCACCAAATGAAGAATGTGTTAAGTAAAAACAAGAAGTAGTCCTGTGGCCCCTTAGAAACTAACAAAAATATGTAGGATCATAAGCTTTCATGGATAACCCCACTTCATCAGATGAGTACATGGCTACGCTCTCTAAGGCCTTAATTTCACTCTGCAGAAGATCAACGCTGCTGTGATCAATCTTTTGGAGTTTGATTTAGCGAGTCTAGTTAAGATTCACTAAATCAAAGTCGGTGGGCACCTCTGCCAGCAGCTGGTATTTCTGCTCTTGCAAGGAGTAAGGGAAGTCAACAGGAGCATTTGTGTCCAATGGCCTCCTGCTGTAGGGACGGCGCAAAGCTTAGCTTAAGGTAAGCCAATTCTGGATACGTATTCTACGTTGCTGGAATTGTGTACCCTAAGCGAAGCTTCTGGGTCTAGTGTAGACCTGGCCCAGACTGTTAAGTAATGTTGTCCCAGAGAGGTCACTAATCCAACTCCTTATGTAACCATGTTTCTATGATGGTACAGTTATTAAAAAAAATCAGATTTTAATACAGTAATATTTTGTCCTTATGCAGTGAAGAATTGAGAAAGCTTGTCAATGGTGTATAGAGAATACCAGTCCCATTTCACAAGGGAACACTGGTCCTAGCTCTTACCCTTTAGAAAGAGTTCTTCAAAAAACAGACTCACAGAGAAGATGGACAGGAAGATACACATTTCTAAAATATATAAACAGATCAGGCACTTCTACATTCTATACTGCCTAGTTGTTTGACCTTGCTAACTACACTGCCTTAGTTTCTTAAGCTGTAAAATGGAGATAATTCTACTTACTTACATATGTCTCAGTGTGTAATGAGGATTAGTTAATATTTTAAAGTGCCATGAAGTTGAAAAGCACTCTTACGACTATGCATTATTAGTGGAACTACATATTTTACATGCCCATAAGAGAGTAAACCATTAGAAAGATATTTGTTATTATGACTATTAATAATTATACTGAAGAGTGGGTTCCAGCGATCTGAATTTCTCCACAGGTATTTATCAATGTGGCTTCAGAGAAATGAGCAGAAGTCCCACAGAAAGAAAAAAGTGCAGGGAGTTCACCTATACATAAACTTTCCAGGCCATCAAGATCCCTTCTCCTGCTCTATACATCAGTAATATATGAAGTTGTGGAGGGAGTGTGGCAAGGAGGGAGGAGATTATGATTAAAGCCAAGTTTTAATTTAGAATTTAATAAAAATTGATTAAGCATCACAGAGCACAAACAAAGCTGTTCCATAAATCTTTCAGCTCTTTTTGTGCAGGAATAAAAGAAAACACTGTCTGCTGAAGCAGATGACAGATGCTGGCTTAAAGATAAGTATTATTTATACTTCTGTACCAGATTTCTTCATATGCATATCTTATCATGCATGGGTATACAATCAACAAAGTAATTATTCTGTATCAGTCAAAGACCTTACAACATACAGTTACTCCATAGGAATTTGTTTTACATAGTTCATGCTCCCCCCCCCCTTTTTTTTTTAAGGAAAGAGAAAAGTTTCTAGAAAACGTTTAAATTATTGTTTAAAATACCGTTTTTTAAAGTTGCTATATTGAAATGTAACAATCAAAAATTGAACAAATTGTCGTTCACGAACATGTACTTACTCATTTTAAATGAATGGTGTACTGCTGAAATACAGAAAAGTTTTAAAGAAACCAGAAAGTCTCGATGAATCCAGAGAAAACTGGTCTATAATAAAAATTAAGCTGTACCTCCTCTCCTCATCCAATATCAATCAGATGGAGGTCCTTTTATAGTGTCAGTGTTTATATGTATATTGTCAATTTAACATTTTTAAAAAAGAAAGGTTTTTAATATTAATAAAACCAGAATTAAATCTGTGCTTTGAAATTCAATTTTCTTTTACTTCTTTTTCTCCTTCACATTATTATAATATTTTAGAGTCAGCAAAAAACTAATGGAACTTATCATGGTTTTTTTTTTAACAGAATAGTCTAAAAGAAGCATATAAAGGACACAATCAGCTAAAACGAAACACTGAAGCAACTACATATTACCTTATTGGAGAGATCTACCATACCATGATAATCTATCAAACAGCACAAGATGAGAAGGCATAATGATCTACACATTTCTATATTATAACAATAAAAAATGGCTGTGAGGGTATTCAAATAGCAATTCTTTAAAATGGCTCTGGCAAAGGAATTAACTTGTAAGATTTTTTTGAAATCTGAGTAACGTTCTCTTGAAAATTAGAAATGCACAACTAAAATAGGATACATAAATCAGCACTTACATTGCAACATTAGTCCAACATATGCACTAAATTTTCTCTTTCTTGAATTAAACATGAAGGCACATTTATAAGAGGGTAGCAATTACAGGACAATATCTCTTCAAGAATTATTGCGCAGTGCTCTTAACCAGGCATCTCACCAAAGACCTACAAAATACAAGTATGACTCTTTACTGAACCCCAAACTGAGAAATCTGTCTAATTTAAAACATGTTGTTTAATATTTGCACCCATGCATTGTGCACATGCACACCATTGGTCTATATACTGGAGATTTATTATTAAAAGTGGAGTGATAATAACATGGTTTAAAAGGGTACGTATACAGGAGATCCTTATGATGCACAAAATTGCTATTCGCAGTTCCTCATACTCACAGGTGTCTCCTGACCCAGCCTGGGGAGAGGGCAGTGTGGGCCAGAGCCACGGGGAACTCACTGTGGCTCCCAGCCTCTGCAGTGAGTTCCCTACAGCTGCCAAGAGCCACAGTGAATTTGGGAGCCACGGGGACATCATGCCAGGAGACAGGGACCATAGGGAACTCACTGCAACTCGCAGCAACTATGGTGAGTTCCCTTCTCTCCCCCACCCCTCAGCCCCTGGCCCTCGCAGTGAGTTCCCTGTGGCTCGCAGGCCTTGGTGACTTTGGGAGCTATGGGGAGCTCACCATAGGGGCCAGGAGCTGCAGCCCCCAACATTCGTGGATTTTGCCATTTGTGGTGTTGCCAAGAACACACCCACAGCGAATAGCGAGGGCTTCATGTTCATACACATTTTATACACACACAGTCATTTTTTTCTCTGTGTCACTCTCACACACAAAAGACAGGACTATGCAGCACTTTGAAGACTAAAGGTGATGAGCTTTCGTGGGCCAGACCCACTTCCTCAGATCAAATTGTGGAAGAAAACTGGCATGACACACACAAAAATTCCCAACAGATTCAGTGGGGACACTTAACTGACCTCAAATAATTTTTATACTTTTGCCCCTCAGCTGTTTAATCATTTCACTTCTGATCTCTCCATGACTTAGGAACCACTTATGGGAGGGGAGTGTGGAACGACTCACTTTGCAAATGCCTTTCCTCCAGAAACCTCTCTTCCACACCGGGCTGAGTGAAGTATTATATTCAGCGTGGCCAGAGCCCAGTCATGGGTTAATCCAGCCCTGGATGCAGTGACCTATCTAGGACCTTCCCATGACCCATTGATAGATCAGGACACCACTGGGGAACAATGGACTCGAGTACAACAAAACATATAAAACTAGAATATTTTAAGTGTAAAGGGAGAATGACTACCTGCCTCCCTTGAAAGAGTATCCTCCTGTGGGCAATAATATCCTCAGTCTGCCAGTTTAGCCATTATATTCCACTGGCTTTTTTTTAAGCCAGAGACAACACAGTTTTCAAATATAATGGATCAAATCCTCAACTAGTGGCAAAAGGTCTGAGTTCTCATTATTCCGTATCAATTTACAGCAGGTGGATCTGTCCCTGTGTCCATATATACACAGAGCGAAAAAAGATATTAGAACACAAAAGTGAGATTTATATTGAACAAAGTCCACTAAAGCCAAAGGAAAGATTTCCACTGACCTCAAGGGGGGGGGTCTCAATCAGGCCTTTAATACAGTATGAACCTCTTAAGTCCAGCACTCTCTGGTCTGATAATATCCTTTGTATGGCATGATCTTAGTTACCCAGATATCCACTTAACATGAGTTCGCTCAGGTTTCTCGTGGTCCTATAAAGTCTGTTTACAGTCACCAGTCCCGAATCTCAGTGCTGTTACTTAGCTCTAATTTACTCCCAAATGTCTTCTAAGAGCCCAATAAGCAGTGGAAGTGTTTCACAATACTGCTAGAAAATATGGACCTTCCATGATTCAGCAAATTCTCTGGTTCAACATCTGTCAGGTCCCAAGGATGATTTTACCAGTGGGACTCCACTTTTTTAAAATCCATCCACAAAAGCTGTAAGCACATTTTAATCTTTGAAGACACAAAGAAAAGTTTACCTTACCAATCAAGCAAGGTTTTACTCAACATATCTGCTACAAGAAAAAAATTGTTCCATCAGTGCTCTTTTAGAGGGAATTTGTGGGGGGCTTTTGGTGGTGACAATAATACTTTCAACTAAGTAATAGCACTACCAAGTACACACAATTTTCATTAATTTGGAATTTACCAGGGAGCCTTTACCCATTCGTTGCATTTCAGACAGCCAAAAGCTTAATGGATAACTGAGTCACAAACCCAACTATTCACAAACTCAACTTTCCCCCTTTATACCGAAAACCCCTTTTCATCTCAAATAGAGGACTCATCAAAAGTTTTATTGGAAGAAATATACAGGAGAACATCTATTGCAATGAATAAAAATTAAACATTCAGAGTCCTTCAAAGAGTTGACTTTTCTTTTGTGATACCTTTTCTTCAGGGATTTCTGCTATGTAGGTTTTTACAGTGTGAGTAATTAACAGATTGTTGCATTTTGTTTAACAAACATAAAATAAAATAAATATGCAAGGGCTTCAAAGGAAAACAAATCTAATGGCATTCTTCTGAAATTCAGAATGATGAAATTTTTTTAAAGTAAAGACACTTGTTTTCTAATATAAAATTGTGCAACAAGTGAGACAAAGAAGTGGAATCTTCAATTTACAATGTCCTCTCTTATTCACATAACTTCAAAATGAAGCATAGTTGGTGCTGAGCAGCTAAATAGTTAATCCTCAGTAACTCCACTGAAGAACACTAGTGGCAGACTGCCCATCATTCTTTTAGACAGAGCTTGTCAGAGAAACTAGGGCAGCTTGTCCAGCTCAGCAGTCAACTGATTACTAGTGAACTCAATGGGGCTTCTAGCCAACCCCTGAGATTGCTGCCAGCCCTTTGGGTATTCAAAAGGCCAAGTTCCAATGTGGTTTACTTTGCCAGAATCACATGATGTCAGTGCTATTTTTTCCTGACCAGAATAACCAGTCATTCAGGTTACAGCAAATGGTATGCAAACAAAAGGTATCTGCTCAGAAAGGCCAGCACTTAACTTCAAGAGGTTACACACACAAAAAGTGCAGCTCACCGGTTTATGGGTGTATTCTTGAGGCCTTAAGAGACCCCATCTAATCCTAAACTAACATTAACAATCTAGTGATAGCAGGGAGGGAAAGTTATTTATCTTTTACCAGGTAAAAACTAATTAATCCTACTTTAAAGAATTTTCTATTTCTAAAATTGTTTCATTGATGTACACCATGCAATTCTTAGTTTTAGTTACAATTTCAAATTGGTGTTTCACAAGACAAAAAATTGGTATATCAATTTAAGATTGTACAAATAAAAAGTAAAACTGCAGTGGGCATAATACTAATATATATTTAATTATAAGAAGAACATAAGACACAAGAATGTCTGCATACATTTTGGTTTAATGTTTGCTCAGAGAAGTTATACATGTCACCTCATATAAGTTTTCAATACTATATAAAAATCAAACCATATTAGACTGTATGAAAACAATAATAATACAGAGTAGTAGGTTTGAAGCATTAAGGGAGCAATTACCAGCATGAAGAACTGAAGACTACCAGTCCAGGTGTAATTGGCCATGGTATATTAGCATCTAACAGGAATACAGGCAGTCCCCGGGTTGCGTACAAGATAGGGTATGTCTACACTACCCTCCTAGTTCGAACTAGGAGGGTAATGTATGCATACCGCACTTGCTAATGAAGCCCGGGATTTGAATTTCCCGGGCTTCATTAGCATAAGCGGGGAGCCGCCATTTTTAAATCCCCGCTGCTTCGAACCCCGTGTAGCGCGGCTACACGGGGCTCGAACTAGGTAGTTCGGACTAGGGTGCCTATTCCGAACTACCGGTACACCTCGTTTCACGAGGAGTAACGGTAGTTCGGAATAGGACCCTAGTCCGAACTACCTAGTTCGAGCCCCGTGTAGCCGCGCTACACGGGGTTCGAAGCAGCGGGGATTTAAAAATGGCGGCTCCCCGCTTATGCTAATGAAGCCCGGGAAATTCAAATCCCGGGCTTCATTAGCAAGTGCGGTATGCATACATTACCCTCCTAGTTCGAACTAGGAGGGTAGTGTAGACATACCCATAGGGACTATAGGTTTGTTCTTAAGTTGAATTTGTATGTAAGTCGGAACTGGCGCCAGATTCAGCTGCTGCCACTGAAACTGACCAGGGGCTGACTACAGGAAGCCGGACGCAGAGTTGCTCTGCCCCCAGCTTCCTGGAATCAGCCTGATCAGTTTCAACAGCTGCTGAATCTGGAGCCTGGGACAGAACAGCTGGGGCGCTGCCCGGTAGGTTCCCACAGGACCAACCCGGCAGCACCCCAGCTGCTCTACCCGAGGCGTCCCGCAACAAATGCCTGGTCTGTTGGGGGGGGCCGCACTAGCTGCGCCCCCTCCCCCCCCAGCAGACCAGGGAGACCCGAGCAAAGCTGCACAGGCGGAGGGACCCCGCTGCCCGTGCAACTTTGCTCCTGTCTCCCTGGGGTGCTGGGGGGAGTCCCCCCCAGCACACCAGGGAGACCCGAGCAAAGCCGCACAGGCGGAGGGACCCCGCTGCCCGTGCAACTTTGCTCCTGTCTCCCTGGGGTGCTGGGGGGAGCCCCCCCCCAGCACCCCAGGGAGACCCGAGCAAAGCTGCACAGGTGGAGGGACCCCGCCGCCCGTGTGGCTTTGCTCCTTTGCCCCGGAGCAAAGCCGCACAGGTGGCGGGATGCCGCCTGGGCGGCTTTGCTCCTGTCTCCCTGGTCTGCTGGGGGGGTCCAGCAAAGCCGCTGGACCCCCCCAGCAGAGCAGGGACACCCGAGCAAAGCCGCCGCCAGGGCGGCTTTGCTCGTTTGCCCGGGGAGCAAAGCCACCCAGGCAGCGGGACCCCCGCCGCCTGGGCAGCTTTGCTCCTGTCCCCCTGGTCTGCTGGGGGGGGTCCAGCAAAGCCGCTGGACCCCCCCAGCAGACCAGGGACACCCGAGCAAAGCTGCCCGGGAGCAAAGCCGCCCAGGCGGCGGGACCCTCGCCGCCTGCGCGGCTTTGCTCCTGTCCCCCCTGGTCTGCTGGGGGGGTCCAGAAAAGCCGCTGGACCCCCCCAGCAGACCAGGGACACCCGAGCAAAGCCGCCGCCTGGGCGGCTTTGCTCGGGTGTCCCTGGTCTGATGGGGGGGACCAGCGGCTTTGCTGGACCCTCCCCCCCCCCCAGCAGACCAGGGAAACTGGGAGAAGCTTTTCTCGCCCCGGAGGACACGGGGAGCTCCGGGGAGAGAAAAGCCCCGTTCGTAAGTGCGGATCCGACATAAGTCGGATCCGCATAAGTCGGGGACTGCCTGTATAGAAAACGATTGACAAACTTTAAATATCTTATCAAATATCTCTTCCTGTGTGTGTACGTAGAGATATTTCAAAAGCTTAGAATATGCAGTTCACTGCAATGCTCTTATTTATGTACTGTATATATACTATTGGAGGAGTAATGCAATATTATTTATGAAGCTGGCTAATACAGTATTTGTTTTCTATTTTAAATATTTTGGGTGTTTTAACATCATTCTTTTGACATGGGTATTTAACGGATAAGAATTTGGATTTTTTTTGAACCAATCATCATTTGAAGTTAGTGGTGCTACACCAATGTGGACCAGCTAAGAATCTGGCTCTCTGTCTGTTAAAAGGGAGAGAGACTTCCTAAAATGAGTTATCTGATCTCGGGGGGGGGGGGGGGGGGGGGGGGGGGGGGGGGGGGGGGGGGGGGGGGGGGGGGGGGGGGGGGGGGGGGGGGGGGGAAGGATGGTGTGATAAGGGAGAAAAGCTGGGCATCTTTCTAAAGCATACACGTATTACTAGAAACCCACTTGTACTTTCCCAGGCCCCTTTATGATAAACCTATAGCAGTGTCTGCTTCCATCTTCAGCAAGGAGGTTTAATTTGTTTCATGAGTTGTCAAGTACTAGAATGGTAATTATATAATGAAAGAAATGTGTCAGGAAAGAGTGTCCCTAAAATGTAGAGTTCCTTAAGAGGGCATAATTTAATTCCAAAAACCCAGATTCCACTTCCCTTAATCAAATTTAGTTGTACCTAACTATAGGATTCAAAGGTCCATGATGGTATCCAGTAGCCCAGCACTGTTCAGGCAACTGAGGAATCTCATTTCATAGAACAGGGGTGGACAAAATATGATCTGTGGGCTGAATCCGGCCCGCCAAGAGCCCAGATCCCTGCCTGTCGCACCCCTGCTAGGCACTCAGGAAAGCCAGCTGCTGCAGGGCCATGTGCTTCTGTGAATGCTGATCCTAGAGGAACCAGCGAGAGGCTTCTCACACTGCTCCCGCCCCCAGTAGCTCCCATTGGCCAGTTTCTAGCCAATAGCAGTTGCTGGTTTGCAGGACTGGCATCATATGATGTGCCCTTCCCCCTCATCCTCTGGACTCACATAGCCCCTGTAGCTGCTGAAAGCAGTACAGGGAGTGGAAGGCAGGTACTCTAGCTAAGGAACCTGCTCGGCTGCTGGCTGGGACCCAAGTAAGGTCTCCCAGCCAGAGCCTGCCTCTGACACCCCAGCCCCTCCCTCCCCCTACTCTCTGCTCCCTCCTGCACTCCTACTCCATGTAACCCAAATCTTCTGCACCCCTGCTCCAGCCCTCATACTCCTTCCCAGACACTGCATCCCTCATACACTTCTCCTCAGGTCACAAACCCTTCCCAGGCCTTGCATCCCCTCCTGCACTCCTGCCCCAGGTTACAACTCCCTCCTAGACCCTGTACTCAAAAATTATTGCCCGGTTCTGACACAGAGGAATCCCTGGTACCATAAAATAAGTTGCTACCTCCCTAACTACTGGTCACCATGAATGTCAGGTGGAACAAGGACAGGATAAATTGTCAGTGGAGTACAACACATTTCCACTGTCAAGACCAAGCGAAGTTAATCACAGAGAGGGATTAAATTGGCCCCCAAACAGGCCTAGGATCAGAAAAGTAATATAAAGTCACCTCTGCCCACAAATCCTTTGGGTCATGCCCATGGCATCTGTATGCCAACGCAAGGATCTGGGCCAATTTCTACCTACACAAATTCAGAAACACGTTTTTCATCTGTAGGATCACAGATGGTTGGCAGAACAAATCTAAATCCCAGTAGCTTAACCATTTATTATTCATTACTAATGTAGTGTGATTCATGTACGGAATTATGAACTAGAGTTAAACATTTTAAAGGTTTAAACCTCAATCAGCAATCAGCATAAGCACAGACACCTTAGCCAAAAACAACAGGTGGTTTGTTCCTTGCATTTCTTTGGCATAGGTAGCATCTTCTTGCCATTTAACATTCTGTCCTTTCCCTATATTAAGAGTACAGAGTTTGTAGCTGCACTGTATGTACCTATATAATAATCATTTGTATTAATCTGAAATAAAGAAGCTGTTACTATAAACACAAGAGAATCTGTCAAGAATCACATTCCATATGAATACAGAAACCTCATAAACATTAATGTTGTAAACATTTTCCTTGTGAACTACATTTTTCAAGAACTATGCAGATAAACAGTTGAGCTTCATGGGCTGCATTTTGTCTCTTTTTGCCATTCAAATGAAAAAAATATTTCAGCTGGTGTTCCCTGGTAAGCTGCTACCTCTAAGCATTATGTGGTAATATTAACATATGCAAGAGAACACTACATACCAGTGATGAAGTAAGGACAGATGTTCTTTGGCTATTCTGAGAAAACCGTGGTACTGTATATTCACTGTGTACTAACCAACTAATATCATAGTTCATGAGTAATTAATTATATTTGATCAGTTGTGGCTGATTTCTAGGAAGCATCTGTCCTGTGTTTAAAGAAGAAAGTTGGAATTGAAGTCTTCTACATTCTGTTCCTAGACACTGTCGCTGACTCTCAATAGTACCTTGCTTGGGATATAAGTCTCTCTGTGCCTCAAATTTACCTATTTACAAAAAAGGGCAAATAATAAAATAAGTGATGTTTATAAAGCCTTTCACAATCCTCGGGTGAAACATGATCATCACTGCTGTCTCTGACTCTTATTTATATGTTTTTTGATG
This sequence comes from Pelodiscus sinensis, assembly GCF_052426305.1. Taxonomy (NCBI): domain Eukaryota; kingdom Metazoa; phylum Chordata; order Testudines; family Trionychidae; genus Pelodiscus; species Pelodiscus sinensis. Next base: position 23,998,884 of record NC_143057.1, on the reverse strand, counting down.
GCTCATGTATTTGACAACAAATGTATGCAGTCTATCAATTTAACAACTCTTTCTTACTATGTCCACTGTCAATCCTCCAGATAAGATTGATGTAATTACTGGCATAATGCTAAGAGTTAATTCCAGATCCAAGGTCATTCTGACGTTGGTTCTTCTGGTTATATATTCCTTACAGAAGAAGAAGTGTCCAAATTTAGATACTTCATAGAAGCAGGGAATCTCTGCCAGAGGAAGTGTTAAACCAAAGGTGGGGAAATAATTATTTTATTTTATTGGTAAGGTACCACATGGAGAACCAACTTTTACATATACCATAGGCTGTTGTGCTTTGGCTAAACTTAAATAGCAATGACCTGGTAAAGAAAAAAATACTAATCAGCATCTGTTACATACATACAATACTATTTGTCATATTTTTTTCAGGGACAGATTCCATGTATCCACTTTTGAAATTCTGAGAAAGAACAGAGACTCATTTGCAGATTCTACATCCAGCCAAGTTGGTCAGGAATCACAGTAACAGCATTAATGGCAAGTTTTCATTTTGACACAAACAACAGAGACAATTCTCAGACTGGTCCCTCCCACAGATTGAGAGGGAGGAAAATTCAAATGACTTTGGAAAAATAGCTGAAGCCAGGAATTAAATATGTCTTATTGCATGGTAACTTGATTTAATGCAGTATTATGGCTTTCCAATTTAGTATTTGTACTTCAAAAGGATCCAATCAAGACATGATCACCAACATGCTAGGCAATGTACAAAAACATAGGAGAAGACAGTCACTGCCCTAGGAGCTTGCAGACTGGAAAACAGCCATCAGGAAGACTACGAGCAAATCCCACATCTCAGCAGCAACTGCTGAAGTGCAGACCATGTGGCAGAAACAATGGAGTTATTGGTGTCTACATAGTATTCAGCATCCCTGATCTTTTAACAATTCGTCATCAGCAATTCAAAGACTGACAGTAACAACGGACCAAAAGGTAGCTGCTCACTTGCCTTACAGTGTCATACATTTTAGCCTGATTTTCTTGGACACTTTACAACAAGCCACTGTGGGAGAATAGGAGTTTGGGCACATAATTTAATATTACAAGCTATCACTTACTGAAAAATCAAAGAGAAAAATGAAAAGCAGTCCTGTCTCTGAAGTTCTTGTTTGAAAGTAACTGGATACCGTGCATATTAAATTACAATCTTTAATGAGATCATTCAGCTTGGACCTCTCAAGTTTGTCATTTTTCACTTATCTATGCAATTTAGGGGGGGAAACACCTTCCTTGGCAGGTGCTGCCCTCATTTCCTCCACATACACCCATGACCAATCTGATGGGATATTTCAATGTCCACTTTGATAAAGGAGGTTGTTTTCGCATACAAGTAATCTTCTTGCAGATTAAGAACACTTACTTTCTTCCTGATGGATCATTCCCAGAGATACTAGTACAACGCAACCTACGCAATTAGTTTTCACAGGTGGCTGTTTTGCCTCCAGTAAAACTGCTTTTCTTTCTCCTTCTGCAAGTCATAGCAGAGCGAATGTATATAAAAACATTTCAGATATGAAATAAACACTTTAATAAAGGCAGCTGTGATGCAATGCATCATTTCTGTCTGACCTGAGTTATGGAATGAACTCCAGTTGCTAGGATCAAAGCTGGTAAGGAGAGAGTAGAGGGGGGGATACAGGCTCAGAATAGCACAGAAGTTAGGTAACTTCAAAGACACCAGGGGTAAATGCCAGCTAATTCAAGCACAACTCTAGTGCAGCTCTTTCTGTACACTCTGCTGGGTAATCTGTACAACCATGTTGATGCAAGACTGTTGTCCACACTGTGTTCTGTACAATTAGGGTACACCTTGAAAAATCCACTCCAGATTGTGTGCAAGAGACACAGAAATCTGCCTCTAACAGTATAACTGGTCTCTTAAATGTCCTAGTAATTGTTGCCTAACAAAATACCCAAGAAAAACTATTTTTAAAAGAATGTATCCTTTACAAGCTGTATTTCTGAGAAGGGGGAAAATATCAACAAAGATCTCTTGAACTACACATCTGTTAAAACCATTTCTAGGTCAAGGGTTTCAAACTGTTAAACAGTAGGGGTTCAGACATGACTTTTTTCCCAAGGTCTTTCAGAATTGCAGCATATACACTACCCACCATATTGTTTAAACATCTGGAATGCTTATCACAAAAAACGGGGTTATTTTATTAACTTTACTCTTTACTTCAATGCTATACTTTCACATAAATTTTAAACTAAACTCCTTAGTTTGACAACATATGTCAGTTTTTCCATCTTTATCCTCTAGAGACCTCCAATGTGGTATGAACATGAGGTTTTTGCACCAACTTTGCAATGCCAAACATGTAAATGGGGAATAAGCTGTCATCAACAACCTACTGGTACCACAAGCTGCTCACAACCTAATATGTCAGAATATTTCAGGAGTATCAAACTAGGAAATGTCTCTGTGGCATTTCCCAAAAGTTCCTCTACTTAGTTAACAAATTTAGTTTTCCCTTTCAAAAGACTTGACACATGGTCAGCAGAAATGTGACATTCTAATTCTTGAGGAAATGAGGAGAATTGGAAGAATTCCATTGCCAACTCCCTTCAATGATTCCTTCAAATGATTGCGAATAAGACTTTGACTCCAGTGGACACAGCAAGCGAGATGTACTATCAGCAGCTCTCCTCTTATAGAAAAGAAAGTTTCCAGGCAGAGAGGGGAGAAATGGTCATGAATTCAAATACTGAATTTCACATGCAAGCTGAACATCTTAATTGTGTTAGCTGTTGAAACAGAATATTTTATCATGTCATGATTCTCAATATCACTGCCTAAAAGTTATAGGATCACTCTGAGTAATGTTCTTCCCAAGAATCTCTATCAGCTAAAACTAACACTGGGGAATAAATCAAATACCAAAGTGCCCAGTAACTAAATATGGAAATGAAAAGTGAGATGAACTGTGGCAGGAAGGGACTAGAAGCCTGTTTGAAACTACAGTATAAATTATTATATTACCTAAGGACAATCTGAGATCAGAATGTCTGCCTATTCCTGAGACCAAGTCAGCCACCCTAATTCATGCCGAATATTCACAAAAACAGCCTTGTTTGTATTCAGTTCAGGATTGGCAGAATGGAGGACCAAAATGATATATCTACTATATTTGAGTTTGTATAGGTCTGACTGTCCATCCAACCGTGAGTCTGTTTATTCAAGAACTCTTCTAAATAGTAAGAGCTAGGACTACCAAATTTGGTTTCCTGCTTCCCCTTTTCCTAATTTAAAGCAAGGTCAGGGCAAGAGGATGTACATGGAATGTGAACATTTCTCATCAAATGGAAAGGGACGGCCGTGATAGCCGGGACAGTAATGGTACATCTACACAGCAGTGTTATTTCAGAATAACTGATGTTATTCCAAAATAACATAGTCTACCTTTACACTACAAGCAATTATTTCGACAATGTCGAAATAATGTCAAGCTGGAGGACTTCTTACTCCAACTCCTGTAAACCTCATTTTACGAGGAGGAGTAAGGGAAGTCAGAGGAAGAGTGCTCTACCTCAGACTTTCTGTTGTGTAGACAGTGCCAAAAGCCGAAAAAAGCTATTTGGACTTAAGCTACGCAACCGACGTAGCTGAAGTTGCATAGCTTATTTCGGCTTTAGCCCTGCTGTGTAGATATGCTCTTATACTCTGAAATGACCATGGAGGGGTAGGAATCTCCAGTGCCTAGGCTAGGTTTGCAGGTTGACAGAAAACAAACAACACAAAAATAAATCTTTTTGCATGTAAATTGAGCTCATTTGAGGTGGAAATCACTGAGACAAAATATAAGACCCTATGCTAGTTCTATATTCAATTTTCAGAGTAGAAACATACTTTATATTATATAATATATATAAAATATACTAATTCTTCTCTGCAAAAAATACTATTCCATCTCAAGGTTCTGAAGTCAGACAAACCAAGCTCACTCAACATTTATCATGCTATCAAAAATCTTTAAAGGAACTGTGTCTTACTTACAGCTAAGAGCTTAGCATTCATTATAGTATAAAATGGCTATAGAACTCTGACACAAACAGGGAATAACAATTTGCCAATTTTCTTCCACATATTGAGCTGAGGAAGTGGGTCTGTCCCACGAAAGCTCATCACTTAATAAACCATCTTGTTATTCTTTAAAGTGCTGCATAGTCCTGTCTTTTGTTTTATTGTATTTAATATCAGTGATAGTCATACCAGTGTCATTACATATTTTGTATGTTTATGATTTTTTAATCATTTTAATTTCATAACAACAATTATACAATCCCCTACACAAAAAACCCAACTCATTATCTGCTGTAAATCAGCATAGTCCCATATATGTCAAAAAAGCTACCTCAGTGTATGCCAGCTGAGGTTCTGGTCCAAGTTTTCTCAACTGATTATTATCCTTTCATTGATTGGAAGTCCTAGGGTTGTTAGCCTCTCGTGTTAATTTTACTTGAAAAATGCAGTAATTTTTAGGCATGCGTCATGTCAATGCTTAATCATTCTAATAACACTGCACTATTACCACTATGTCTTCTGCCAGCATCATGCATATAGGAAAACCAGTTTAGGGACTATATCAACCAGTGAGGTTCAGACTCTTCATAATTAAGCCATAAACATTTTCTTTCAGATATCTATATATTATACTGAGGGGAAAACTATGTTGAAGGAACATTAAGTTTCTAGAGTTGTGCATGGACCATTTTAATACTGGCATTTCCTAACTTTTGAACGCTTGACTTTGCAAATTACATTCTTTTAACACATTTTTGTGTGTAATTTGCAAGGTTTTTTAAGAAAGTATGTGTAATCATATTGACACCCACATGGTTTTTCAGTAGGGCTGGGACTTTTATATCTTCAGCACAGACCTCTGTCTGTTGAGGTGCCAAAGAAACTAATAGCAGCAGGAAATTATCATATGCTACGTGGACCAATCACTGAACAAGAACAATACACATTTTGCCATTGCATTTCATATATATTTGCTGGCAGAAGAGAAATGCTAAGACTCAGGAATCTTGGATTCTATTTCATGCTTTGGAGAGGAGTATCTCTCCTGGTCATAGACCCCTACCCCAGGTTCCTTCTAAATGTCACTTCCAGTCCCTGTTCTCCATTGGCCTGTCTTTGTGTCTCCTGAGACTTTGTGCCAGGTATTTTTCCCCGTCTCCTTGTCCCAGTTCATTCAGTTCCAGTCTCCTTGTCCAGCCAGGCCCAGTTTCCATCCTTGGGCTTCCCACCCAACTTCCAGTCTTTCTCCAAACCATAGCTCCTCGTCCGAAACACAAATGGTTAAAGTTTGGCGAAGTTATAAGTAACTGAAAACGAGGACTTATAATGGAAAGCATGAAGCTGCTTAAACTACACTCAGTGTTATCAACTCCACCTATAAAAATGAACTAATTAAAAAGTTTGTACCTTTAAGTCAGATATATTTGTGCATATTACAGCAAGATGCCTATTAGCCAAGGCTGTGCAACACATTTGAGTCCCCACAAGGTTCACTGACTTGGCCCAGTCACTGCAGGAATGCATCTTTGAAATTAGCCTTTATTTCTAAAGAAGAGTGATGTTCCTTCTCTTACCCTTCTTGCCTGTCTGCTAGGAGAGGAAGCTTCACTTTTTCACTCTCTATACTCTTTTTTTGTGTTTGTTTGAATTTGGGAGAAGTAAGCTCCATTATTTCACACCCTACTGTGTTTTCTGTCTCTCCCCTACCCCCTCCAAAATTATGGCAAAGGGACGTGATTACATGTTTTAGGACATTTGCACTTAATAGGTACTCTGCTTCCCACATCTGAGACACCAGCACCAGGAATTAGCAAGAGAAATATATGCACTCCCCCGTCACAAAAAAGAAACAGAACTCTTACACCCCACTGTTAAATAGAAAGAACCATGAGAGTGAAAGTTTTCCTTGGTGCCCCCTTCCAGCATGCTCTGCCTAATATCACACAGAGCCAGCAGAGTGTTGAAGGCTTTGAGGAAGCCTTTCTCACACCATCCAGTAAAGATTTCTTGGGCAGAAGCATGTACTCAACCAGCTAATAATTTGACTTATCACTTCAAATGCATTTTTCAGATCTTTGTTTGGAAGCCAGCCATACAAAGGTGATTACATTATAACATTTTAAAAAGTGTAAGAATGGAACACTACTGCTAAGTTTCACACTTAATTTTTAAAAAATGACAGTTTTTATCATAAGATTTATTAGCCAGTTTCTGTAGTGAGATTTCATCTTATTAAGACAAAGAGCCAACAAATTCCATCAAGCATCAAGGGGTTGGTCAGAATTCTTCTGGGCGCAATGGAGATACTAAAGCCTACAGAAGTGCTAGCTCTTAGCAAACTTTATGCAACAGGGGAACAAGAGCTGCAACAGTAGTGAGCAGTCTTTTGCACTCACTCAGGACTCAAACCCTTAATTATTTTTAACTATGTTCTATGGTAGATTAGCTAGTACTCTACCAAATAATCATCATAATGAATGTAAGGTGAGATTTTCAAAAGCACCCAAAAGATATAGGAGCACAAGGACAGTGAGGTGTGGTACTTTCAGATGAGATGCAGTTGTGACTAGTGATAAGTAAAGCAAAGGAAGTTGAGGTAAGTCCGAATACTTAACTGAGGCCAGATGCCTAAAAAGTTTCTACTGGTTCAGCTATATCAGTAAACCTTTCCTACGCTGCAATGTGCTTTTGTGCAAGAAAGCTCTGATGGCCATTACAGAATGGCCATCAGAGTACTTGTGCTTTTCCAATTGGGGTTTCTTATGCAAGAAACCGCTGTTGTCTGTCCACACGTGCCTTTTTGTGCAAGAGCTCTTGTACAAAAAGACTTATTCCTCGTAGAAAGAGGAATAACTCTTGCGCAAAAAGCTCTGTCTTCTGACAATCTACTGTACTTTTTCTTGCGCAAAAACGGCCATTTTTGAGCAAAAACTCTGCAGTGTAGACATAGCCTAGGTCTTTTGCTGGTATACATTTTTTCCAGAAAGTCACTCCTCATAAACCAACATGAACATACTTGCAAAATCCACTATACAGTTGGTATGTACCTCTTAAGAACATACTATATGCAACATTGGGCTGGAAATATCATGAGAACAAAATATTTTCTGACTCTATTTGGATCAGAAATACTACCAGGATGAATTGTCTTCTGTTATTTCAGCACTGCTGGAACAAGCAAGAAAGAGGAAGCACAGAAGAATGTGAAAAAGAAAAGAAAGTTTGTAGAAGTTCAATTAGCCACTTTACACCTTTACAAAAAGTTGGCTCAGGTTTGGCTTTAGTATGGAGTAAAGTGCTAAATCATTTTAACTTCACTTATCCCAACACAAAGGATTCAAAAATCATGAAGAAGCCTCTTTAAATCATGAGATATTTTTAAATATGTTTGGTTTCTTTTAATTTGACTTCTTGGTTTTCATTTATTAGCATTTACTAGGATTAGGGTCATGTTTTCAAGCATTTACCTTCTTAACAATAAAGCCAGAAACGTACTCTTTTTTTTTTCCAGTGAAAACTGAGATTTTTAGGTAGTCACAGGAATCCACAGGTACATCTACACTGCAACACTATTTTGGGATACTGGAAAATCCTAAAATAGCTCTCTCACATCTTCAGAGCAAGCCTGTTATTTTCGGCCTCACTATTCTGACATTGCTGTAAACAGGAGTGGCCTGAGGCCGGCTGCGGCAGCTGGCGCCCTAGGCAGAGGTGCTATCGGTGCCCCTTCCTACACGGCCATTAATGGCCGTGATGTCATCAACGGGCGCCTGGGCCAGCTGCACCCTCGGCAACTGCCTAGTTTGCCTAAGCTCACGGGCCACCCCTGGCTGTAAACCTCATTCTACGAGAAGCAAGGGACGTTTCAGAATAGCATTTTATTTTGAAATTTGGCGCTGTGTAAACAGCGCTAAATGATGAAATAAGCTATTTTGAAATACCATCGAAATAAGATATGCAATTTGTGTAGCTCAAATTGCATATCTTATTTCAAGTTACAGAGTTGTTTAGAGGCACCCCAGGAATTATCAGGAAAACATGAAAGATCACAGAAGGACTACGACATCAGGCTAACAGGCCAATTCTTGTGAAAAGTGCCATAAAATTATTAATGATTGTCTATGATCAGAGTTTTTATTGTAGATTTCAACTGAAAACTGGCAGCTTCAGCAGTCCAGACCCCATTGCTTTAACTCGGGCATACTGGGGCACTTAGGTCAAAAAGAAAAGTGCCCCTTAATCATTCACCAATTTCACATGCGATTGTTTATCCCTCTCAGAACGGCCACTTGCACAGCAGGGGCCATCTTGAATAAAATATGTTAGTGAAAAGGAGGCTCAGTTTTAGACTATGTTTTAGAGTATGTTGCTTTTGCTTAAAACTTTGTTGAGCCATCATGTCGGTGCCTGTGGGAAAGTATAAAGTATCTTAATGTAATTTAATCTCATTTTTACTTAATATTTCCCCATGATTATTATGTACAGCATATGAAGCTGAAAATGCAGAAGGGAAAAAAAAGTGAAGGACCTGTGTTTCAAATATTTCACCATCTATCTGTAAGTTTTAAAATTTCATTTATAAACCATTGACTCAATACTATTTTTCCCATTTTTTTCCATCAAACAAAATTTCCCACTGATCCAACAGTAGTTTGCCTAAAAAAAAGTCAGAGTGAAACTAGACAAGGTCCTCAGGAGAAAAATCATTGTAATGGATCCTAGCGTCAGGGTGTTGTCTTATGCTATGCATTCCTGTCACCTAATGTAAGGCAAAGACTAGAAAGTCAATATTTTAGCTTTTCAAAAGCACTGACCAATTAAGAAAGAAATAATGCCCACTTCCATTTAAAGCGCATCTAGTGTGTCAGTACGTATCCACTTTACACACAAGTGTGAGAGGGATTAATATCAGTATCTCAATATCACTAATGGAATTCAGAGTTCAAAAACATTAAAGCACATTTTAGACCAAATTAATGTTTCTAGATATCTGGCTTATCAATGTTAAAATTTGACTTAAATACTATGGGATCACTCACAAAGTGGAGAGTAAAAGTAATAATTTTGGAGCTCATTTTCAGTTGGAAACATTTCTGTCTTCAGTGTTTTGACTCAGAAAATCAAACCTTCATGAGAAGAACATAATGAATGATCCACTTGTAAATATTTTTGGCTTTCAATAATGCTGTTTTTTAAATGTATTAATAAAGATTACTGAAGGATGTAAACAGAAATAATGCATAATTATATTAATCAATGTACATATATTTTCAAAAATATCATTATTTACAACAGTGTTTTTTGACCTTTGTCCAGGCAGTCATTTTTAACTTAATAATAAAGACACTGTAAATGGTGATGAAAGTCATGTGACCCTTCCAGCTGCCATAAGCCAATGTATTTCTACGATTAAGGAAACTGTGAGATAACCCTTTTGACTAAGTGTGTCACATTTGTCAGAGGAAGAAACAACAAAATGCTGTTCCAGGTAACAAATAAAATATAAGCATTATAGGTTAGCACATCACCTATCACCTCTTACATGTCTTACACACGTTGGTCATATATAATATAATATATGCTATAATATTTCTGCTGTGTTTAGCGTAAGCAGTGTCTAATATTCATGTCATTTATATTGAACAACCCAATGTATGCTGCCAAGTAAGAGACGTTTTTTCCCCAGAAAGACAATCTGAGCAGATACAGATTTGAAAGACAGGGTGGAAGCTCCCAGTCTTTTAATAGCCCATTATCAAAAATTATCCCTTGGCTAAAAAATCCCCAGGCCACAGGACTGAGATCAACTCGGAGAAAAATGGGATTATAGAATTTAATCTAAACAGAAAGATGTGTTCTAAAAGCCTGGAATCACACAGAAAAAAATTCAACCATAGGCACAAGACAGATCAGCTTAATTTGTGATCCAATCTGCTTGTGTCTCTCACAAAAATCCACTCTATTTTAAGAGACTTTTCTATTGCTGAAAAATAACACAAAGCCAGGTTGATATGTGGTGATATCTGTAATGTTTTAGTAAGAAGAAAAATCTCAACAGAAAAAATTATATTGGAAGGTGACAGGAAACAAAACAGCATTTTGTCTTAAATTTGCACAACCTAATTTATAGTAATAAAGCAGAACCTAAGAGTTCTGGTAAATGTCAGAGCAGTCATGTTCATTACATATGTTGATAGGTATGAAGCAAAGTCTCTGTAGGCCGTTCAAAAATTGCACACAGCCGATCTAATGCAAACCAGAAGTCACTGACTGCTGGATGAACACTCAGTTTCATTCCCACATGGATATTAAGAGAAGGGTTTTTTCCCCCTCCTAATTTATTTACAATTAAAGGGTGGGACTTCAGGAATGAGCATGAGGCCAGTTATCTATGGATTTGGTTTATGGGAAGACACCTCCCACCCCCACAACATTTTCCAGCCACTGCAGAGAAAGCATCTTGCTTGTGTGTAACCTCCTCCCCCTAGAATCTAGCATCTGCCTTGCCCAATCTCGTCTGGGCCAGCTCCAATAACAACATCTGCTTGGCAGCTTTTCAAACCCATGGATAGTTATCTAACTGAGGCTTTTGTGCTGCACTGTTTATTCTATGTGAAGAAATGCCTCCTTAGTTGAAAGAGTACTTTAGAAAAGCTGTGCAGCTATTAGCAAGTGAAGCACAAGGCTAATAACCCCCACCTGCTCATCAAATTAATTATGACATCTGAGTCATTATAACTCAGAAAGAACACACGACTGCAGACTTGTCACATGTAGAAATAAATACACTGTATGCTAGAACAACAACATAAGGCTAAGAGGCCCAAAAAAGACAAGACAAGAGCTTCGACCTTTTAAAAATGTGCGTTATTATTTTTCCAAGACATTGGTGGAAGAAACTGTCTTACAGAAAACATCTCTGCAGCATTGGAAAGGATAGGAAGTGAATTATGGCAAACAAAACGATCTACAGTAAAAATATAAATCATTCTTTCAGATGCTGAATATATTATCATCCCACAATTCTACTAGATGACGGCTTTTTTTTTCTTTCCCATCACAAATATGAATTCAACTGAAAAATTAAATTGCACATTTACCTGTTAATCTGCCAAATATATCTTTCTGGTATTTGCAGCTATCATATTCATTTGATATATTTTACAGCACCTTTCTGGAAAGGCTTATGATTTTTTACTATAAAATATATGGCAACATACTAATGACTTAGGAACTAAGTTCTTAGAAATGAAATACAGTATATGTCTAATTTTTTTTAATTCTCAGGTGTGTTTCTTATCAAAATAATAGGTGAATGAACCACTTTATGTGATAATGTACTGTGTTTAATTTCAATGAACAACAGATGTCAGGAACTAAAACAGATAAAACCCTAGAAAGGTATTTACATGCAATTTATCACAGTCCCAAGCCATTTTCTGTCAATAGCGTTTACTTCAGAATAACTCATATAATTAATTCCTAAATGCTGAATAAATCTTCTCTTATTAAGAGCTTACCTTTAAGAACGGTATCAACTATAAAGTAATTGATTACTGTTTAGAACTGATGTTAATAATTTATTATATAAAAAGTAAACGATACCACCAGAAAAATATCTCGTAGTAATCCTTGCTACGAGATATTACCCCATATACCCTTTTCCCCTTTATGTACTACATATTTTTCATTGTGTGAGTAGCAACCACCACCCTTTCCAAATAAAAACTTCTAGCTCTATTTCTAGAGAAAAAATGTTGCAGAGTTAACTTTCAAACAAGATTATCCTCTTCATATTTTTAAAGTATTATGTATGCTAATTATTGAGAAACCAGTGCTGAATATTACTTTTTGTACACTTTTTTAAACTATAATTTTTCTACTCTCGAGGTCCCTTCCAGTCCTATTCTATGATTCTATGATTCTATGATACTCAAAGAAGTGGGTTTTTTTGGTTGATTCATTCAATTGCATTATTTAGTCCATATTTTACTCTGGATTTATATGTCTTAAACAATACAATGGCAGTCCCAACTGCCTTTGTCATCCTACAAAATAAATAACTATCTCTTGAATGTGTCAGTACTGAAGAACCAGAATGAGATAGGAATGGGAAGTCCATTCATCACACAGGTAGTCTGTTTCTCTGCCTAGCTGTAAGTGCCTGAAAAAAATGCTTATCACATTCAGACCTCTCTAGTGCTTCACATTTTGAAGAACGATCTTCATTTGGGATTTGAAACTACTGCCATTAAAGCCTATAGCAAAACTCCATGACAGGAACAGGCTTGTAGACAGCAAAAGGAGTATGATTCTCCCCTCTATAGTCATACTCTTTTTTGCCATCCAACCAGTTCAACCATAGTAACTGAAGGCCATTCCTTCTATTACTGCCATTATGGCAGACTGCAGCATATATCGGGTACTTCTCTCCAGACGTAAAAGTAACAGGGGAGTTATGGAGGAAGCAGGCAGGAAAGAGGAAGGCACATCCAAGACTCTGGTTTTGAGCTAATGGATTATTCGATGAAGGTGTGGGAAACAGCTGTTACGTATATTTACTGAAGTGAAAACAAATAACTAGATCAAACCTTACAGGTTTTGAAAATTTGGTACAGTAAAGAAAGCACACAATAGAGCATAAATAACACCAGCATTTAAATATAGTAAAAAATCGTTTCTATTAACTTTGGCCCATTGCTGCATATTGTTAAGGCTTTCACTACCACGCTAGGGCTAAATTATACGCTGTTACACTGGTGTAGTGTTAATCAAATGTAAAATATTGTAAATGAAAGCAGAATTTGGCCCTTGGTCACTTGGTATTTAGAAGGCTGAATGGAATCATTATAGTACAAAATGCATAGTAAACCTGGATCTCTATTTCAATACGCCACTTTTAATATTTGTCTCATTTTCAAAATATTAAAATAATTATTTTAATAATTTAATAATTGTCAGAACTTCAGCTCCTGTATTGCTCCTTAAAATGGCCAAATATACTGTTTTCATATACCTAAATTATGAAGTCAGTTGCAAATGCAACAGGAGAAAAGGAAGAGTTAATGGTGCATTGCTTAAAATATTTTTCAAGTTATTTTTTAATAACTAGTTCCCACAGTTATGAAATTCCTTTGCCATGATGAATGACTATGTATTCCAAAGAAATACAACTAATATTTGACAGTACTGTATGTTCACGCCTGCACGTGCATATACACGGACAAGTTATATATGTCAAAGTGCAGGGAGTGGAATACAGAAAAGATTGGTCTATATACCAACCTGATATGCAAAACAATTCTGCACACAATTTAGCGCCAGTGCCATTGTACTTTCAAAAGTACATACCAGAAGGAGTGTTTCAAAACATTCCTAGATCATACACAGTGCAGTGTTTCTCATATCCACTTAATCTCAGCACACATCTCCACCCCTACTTCCTTCCCTATGAGGTCTTGAAAACACAAATGTTAAGTTTCCTGGAGCTGAGCTAAAGAGGAAAAGTCCCACTCCCAAGAGGCTGAGCTACAGGCTGTTGGCGCCCCTGAAGTTGTTAAGTATAGTACAACATAATGTGGCACTTCACCACAATTAGCCACAGGGAAACAGCCTTTTTTTCACCTCTGATGACATTTAACAGATAAGACCATGAATTCCAGATCTTATCTACAAGCAAAGTGTTCTGAACACCAACAGTACATATGAGCTTTTTATGCAGAAAGAGTTATGACTCCTACGACTGATCAGAAGAAAAAAATCAGGACAACATTCTGTTCATTAACAATCAGCTCCAAAACCAATACTGTTTATAGATCCTGTCAACAGAAATAATATTAACATGTGATCAAAAATGTTCTATTGTAAATTTTCCTCTCTAAATAATAATACAAACTGAAAGTAAACATAGTTTAATAATATTCTAAGTCTCAACTGTCTGTCCTTCTGCCTTGATTTTTATTATTTATAAAGTGCCAATATACATAGTCCAAACTATCCTTTAGGCAGAAAATAATTAGTTTTAGTGTGTGGTAACTAAACTGAACTGCTTTCCTTTCCTTTATCTTTATATCCAGCTGTTGCCCTCTGCACTGCTACTCATTTTAAAAGCCCCTCTTTCAAAGGGACTTTCATTCTTCCTTTTTTTAAGCTATGTATACTTTGACAGAGTCCCCACAGTGCAACCTCGGCTGCGGGTCTTCTGAAACCTCCAAAACGCACCAACTTGGGCTGCCTCTTACACTGTGATACTAATGTGCCCTCTGAAAAGCACTGCACTTACCCTGGCACTTTACAGCACTGTAACGTTATGGCTCAGGAGTATGAAAAAACACACCCTGCCTTCCCTCTCCCAACCCCCCATCAAGAACAGCAAGTTACAGTGCTGTAAGGCACCAGTCTGAACTAGGGATGTTACATGTGGGTTATTTTACCCACAAACATTTTCATAGGTTACATAGTTATTAAAATGCTTCCCCCTGGGCACTGCGCTCCCGGGAGCCCCTGCCACTCCGCACTTCTGTCTCTGGGTCAAGTTTAAAAATCAGCTGTCCATGCAGCCCAGCTCGCACTTGCCGCCCCTGTGCTTCTGTCTCTGATACAGAGCCAGCAGCGTGGGACAGCAGCAGTCCCTGTCCATGGGGAGGGCCTGGAAGGGAAAAGCCGGCTCCTCATGACCACCGGCTCCCACCTGTCCCCCTTGCTGAGCCTGATACAGAGACAGCAAGGGGGGGTGGAGGTAGTTGTGTGTGTAGTCATTTGGATTAACCAATAAGCCCAGGCTTATTGGTTAATTGTTCAAACGACTATACACGAACATCCTTAGTGTGAACCAGGCTCCAGAGCTGGGAACTGTGCTCCCAGTGCTGTTAGCCATTCCCCTTGCAAAGGTGGTTTACATAGAGCGCTAGGGGAGCTCTCTCTCAGCATTCATGTTATGGCCACACTTTCAGTTTAAAGCTGCACTTCCAACTTTTAAGTGTAGTCAAAGCCACAGATATCTACAGCAGGGATACAACCACTTGAGTTACAATTACTCATAAACCAACAATAAGAGGCTCCAGCCAATTCCTCCCAGCGCCAATCCTACACCCCAGGACGGTACCAACTTACACTATTCAAAGCCACTTTGGACAGTGCAAGTTAATTAAGTAGTTCGCCACTCCCTCCATGGGGAATGGACACACGGTTGCCTTTGCAAACTGAGCTAAGATGTCCCAAGCATTTCAATCAAAACACACTGTTTTAGATAAAATATAAAATAGGTTTATTAATTACAGAAAGATAGAAAAGTTACCTTAAGAAAATAAAAAGTAAACACGCATTCTAAACCCCAAACTTTTAATCTACGTAAGGGTTGACTCAAACAACTTTTCCCACCTGGTGACTTACAAAATGATGCTTCACAAGGCACACTTTGTACAAATAAATAAATAAATAAATAAATAATAATATCACAGTGGTGAATATGGAGATTCCAGGGTGCTATTTTCATGTACAGAGTGTTATATGTACAGTGACTGATTTCCTGTAATCTTTGAAAAATTAGATTGGATAAGAGGAAATGTGTCACTCTGAAAATGGCAAGTTGCACACAATGGATTTATATTACGCTGTAGTAAATATCAAAATATTAAACCACAGAACGTCATGTACAAATAATATTAAGTGACTCTGATTCAGGCCAACTAAAACAAGTCCCCAACACCCAAAAAGCCAATCAGAGTGAGTGCTGCAAACATTTACCTAAATCTACCTCACTGTGCCAAATCATTCAGTCGTAACAGCATATGCCACCACTGTTACAAAACCCCTGCAATAGCTATGGCAAAACGGATGAGGTAAGAATGTTCTGGAGTTTCAATCTTTGACTGCTGAAAAAACATGTCTAATGATAGACTAAAATCCTCTATTTACAGAGCAAGTGATACACAAGCAGTGGCAGTTCAGGTTTCCTCTCATGGTTAGTTCTGTCAATGTGTCTCAATGCTTTTCTAAAGGGTTCACATTAAAGGGTAATATGATTGTTCAGTTTCCATGCCTATTCACTCCTGGGTCTCTGTGATGAGACTGTCAACCATTTCAATGGTGCTTTTTTTCTAACAGATACCAGATTGAAATCATGAATGATTGTCACATAAAATAGCACACAACTTTCAACTGGGACCTTGGTGACAAACAATCCAAATCAGTTTTTAAGTGGTAAGCAAGAGCAGTAGCTCTCAAACGTCGGGGGCAGTGTTACCATTTTACCAATTATCAGAACAATAATTGGGATGTACCAGACAGTTCTCAATACCATCAATTCATTTGTCTGTGCTCCAGCAACAATGCACAGAATGTTCCAAACACCAGCCTTGCAATACACTCATCTGAATAGGAGGTGAGCTGCTAACAAAATGTCATTGTTAAGGCAGTGAGGGGAAGATGAGAGTGAGAAAACTGAAGTAAGTGTGGTTAAAAACCACTAGTTTAGAAGTGAAGATTTCCAATATCTAAAAACCTAATATAAAATCATTGATATTTCATGTATTTAAGTATGAACCTCTCCTATGGTGGTTTAATTTCTTTTAACATATTAAAGATAAAAATAGATAAAAAATTTGTTTGTCAGGGGTAGGAATGGGCAACAGAGGATGGCTCATTTGATGATTACCTGTTCTGTTTATCCCCGCTGGGGCACCTGGCATTGGCCACAGTTGGAAGACAAGATACTGGGCAAGACAGAGCCTTGGTTTGCCCAAGTATGACCATTCTTATGTTCTCTATATTATTTTGTATGTTCTGGAATTTGACATTTTAACAAAGAGTAACAGTCAAGTTCCAGGCTGTAAAATAAAATCTACAAAGGTGATAATGGATGAGGAGATAGCGATGATGCACACTTGAAAAACTGAAAGTTCAATGGCTTACAGACTATTTGTACCCAGCAGATATATTTATAAGCCCAGAGAACCATAGGTATGCAAGGCCAAGAGTAGATATGATCTATCTGTCTTATTTTCCAAATCATTTTGGCAAGAGAAGAATGAGGAAAGTATACCGTATATACTCGAGTACAAGCCGACCCGAATATAAGCCGAGGCACCTAATTTTACCACAAAGAACTGGGAAAAAATATTGACTCGAGTATAAGCCTAGGGTAGGAAATGAGGCAGCTACTGGTAAATGTAAAAAATGAAGATAGATACCAATAAAATTACATGAATATTTATTTCAAAGAAAAACAATAACCTAGCTCTGTAAGTGGAAAAGGGGGTCAACAAAAACAATATGGTTCTGCAGGCACGGCCACAGCTCAGCCCCCGCCGCCCCCGCCCCTGCCCCGCAGCCCCCACATTCCGGCCCCCTCGCCTGCCAACGAGCCCCCTCTAAACGAGCCAGCGGGGGCAAGGGGGCTGTGAGAGACCAGAGCCGGGCATCGATGGGCCAATGAGCCAGCGGGGGTTGGGGGGCTGTGCGAGACCCGGGCCAGGCGTCGATGGGCCAATGAGCCAGCGGGGGGGGGGGGAGGCTGTGCGAGACCCGGGCCGGGCGTCGATGGGCCAGTGAGCCAGCGGGGGGAGCGGGTGCCGGTGCTGGCTGAATTTTACCACGGGAGGGGAGCGGAGAGGAGGGGAGGGGGAGCAGGGAGCAGTGGCTGGTCCTTGTGCACCTGCCCCAGAATCGGGCCCAAGTTCATGATCAGGGCTCCCGGGCGCTTCCAGAACAGACGCCCACGGTGCCGAGTCAGCTCCTGGCCCAGCTGTTCCCGAGCTCAGCGCTGCACCCGAGCGTCATGGCGAACGGCCCCAAACGCCCTTCCTCCCACGCGGCAAGGGCCCATGGTGCCGGGCAGGCAGGGGCTGGGGGGCCAGGAGAGCCAGGAGGGCAAGGCTTGGGGGGCCGAGGGGGCAGGGACTGGGTGGGCCAGGAGGGCAGGGGCTCGGGGGGACGAGGAGACAGGGGCTGGGGGGGACAAGGGGACAGGGGGGCTGAGAGGGTCAGGAGGGCAGGGGCCGGAAGGGCCAGGAGGGCAGGGGCTGGGGGGCCGGAGCTCCGGGCTCACACGTCTAGACCTGGCCGGCGGCAGAGACGTGCTGAGCCCGCCTGCGAGCAGGAGGCTGACTCGAGTATAAGCCGAGGGGGGCATTTTTCAGCACAAAAACTGTGCTGAAAAACTCGGCTTATACTCGAGTATATACGGTAAGTACATGTGCACTCAGGAAAGACAAGATTTTATTTTCCATGCCTACATATGGTCTTAA
This sequence comes from Pelodiscus sinensis, assembly GCF_052426305.1. Classification (NCBI taxonomy): domain Eukaryota; kingdom Metazoa; phylum Chordata; order Testudines; family Trionychidae; genus Pelodiscus; species Pelodiscus sinensis. The sequence continues at coordinate 23,980,557 of NC_143057.1, read as the reverse complement.
GAAAAAAAAAACCCTTAATACTTTCCTGTTTCAAATAGGTCTAGACAAGACAGTAAAACCTATTGATGGACAGTGATCAAAGATATCCTAATTTAACTTCCATTTGTCTGTTGGCAGTTCGTGGCAGATGAGCTATTTGGCCTTGAACTTTATCTTGTCTTCACTATATGTACCTCTGATTCATAGGCCCCGTTTCTCCAAAAATGGAAGAAGCCTATTGGTCTCACTGTTCAAACTGTGTCCTTTCATCTTTCCTGGCAGTTTATATACGCCACCATTGTCCAGCTATTTTTGTGTATTTGGTATGTGAAAATGTTCATGAGAATTTGGGATGCCACAACTTCAACAGCATTGCTTTGGAAACACTATCAGTGACTTAAATAAATTAATTCCAATTGTTTAGGAAGAAAAACTTGAAAGATTTAGGGAGAGTACATTTCCCCATTTTTATGCACAGGCCAACCCATGAGAAATAAAACACAGACACTGGAATGTGCATAGCTCAGCAGAACACTGGAAATAAAGGATTAAAACTCAAGTGCTAGGAATTAGAAAAAATGAGAGAATTAGCCATTGAGGTACAATAGAAATTATCACCTCCTGGGTGATCTTGAGCAAGTTACTCTGCAGAACAGGTAATTATATTTACCTCCTTTGTGCTTTGGGACATCCTGATGAAAAATGCTATGTAATTATAATAAAATAATAAGGATGATCATTTCTCTAGAGGACAGATAGAGGAAGAGTGAGCAAGGTTGAAAGCTCAGGACTGCAAGGCCATGTCTACACTAGGAAAGTATTCCAAAATTACTAAATTCGACTTAAGAACTCCCGATTTAACAAATTCAAACTAGCATGTCCATATTATGTGGAAGGCCTTGTTAATGTGGTCATGCTACCTTGAACTTAGACCCCCGGGAAGCACTAAGGAGAATTAGTTTGAATTACTCTGCGGAGTAATTATTTCAAAAATAGCGGCACAAGAGTATCCACACTACTGTTATTTCAAAATAACTATTCTGGAATTAGTGCTACTCCTGATGAAAAGCAAGAGTACAGCTTTTGAATTCCATGGCACATTATTTTGAAATAACAGGTTTGATAGTCTGGACACTCCACTTATAAATTCGACCTGGCGGAGGGTATTTTGAAATAAAGTGTAGACCAGGGCCAACAGTCCAACAGAAGAATTCTGAATTCAAAGTAGGAAGGAAAGAAAAAACAGCCTACACTGTTTCTGTTGTGGTGGAATAGGCATGAGTAACATTTAGGCCAAAGAATACCTTTTGAGTGTCCCAGTTGAGGACAGAAGTTTTATTTCTGCACTGTTTTCACTCTGTAGTGATCCTGAAATCTGTGATGTTGTTCAACCATGTGTCTGCATCTAATGTTTCAAGCATACTAAAATACAGACTTCTATCCAGGTTCTCACACAGTGTCCATCACTGTGGTATCCAAGCCTGGATACAAGCACTTGATACAAACAGTTTTAGTTAGGCAACTACATAACTTCCTTATACTAATGAAATTTATATTCACATACTGGAGGGCTTATCTATATTCAAAATGTATCAAAACTGCTTTTCTGGAATAATTATTCCAGAGTAACTTCCAAGTAGGCACTCATATTCCTGAAGAATTTTTACATCTTCAGTTCTGAAGTGAAGATGGAGCACAAGAGAGAGAAATCCCTCTTTTGAAAATGTTACAATTAATATATTCTATGGTACATATTATGTATGCATTTGTATTCTCTCTCGAGATTTATCTGCTAAAATACCTTCATTTATTTCACATGAAGACATGTGAAACTGTAAGGACTAATGGCTTCAGTTAGAAAAAAAGGACTAATTTCCTGACTGTGAGAAACACTTTGTGAAGTCTGTATTGTATTTTTCAGTGATTTTGTGCACTAAGCATATTGCTGTGTTACACTCTGTTTATTGAAAAAATTAATAAAAGACAAGTAAAGATACAGATTAAGAGGCTGCAATGGAAGAAAAAAATCAGGCTAATAGATAACCAGTGCTGCCAATTTTTTTTAACCTTCTATATGTATTTTTGGAGCATTTTTCAAGTAGCAAAAACTCCATAAATCCCTAGAATATAAAAACAGAAAGCTGCCTGCTGATAACTTTCTGTGAATCAGTTCTCTCATACAAAATAATGAAATCCCATGCAAATATAATGCACATGGTTTTCTGGCAGAATTCTTTTTAAACCTCTCCAGGAAGTCAAAAAACACACACATTTTTTGAACCAGAAAGTAATTTGGAAGAATCACCAGAAGTGTGCCGAGACATGTTTCTGGTTTTGTGCCAAATTATGTGCTTCTGTTTGTAGCTTTCAACTCTGGGTTAGACACATGCACAAACATCTACTATTTGGGAAGTACTGACAATGGCCTACTCTAGTCTGAATTTAGTAATTTAAGCTTTTATCAGTCTTACTAGGTGAAAGAAAGAATTAACAACTTGTTTGAGCTCTATCTTTATATCAATTTATCATCCATTCTTGTTCATTTGCCTTAGAGTAGAAGCCACTGGAATTTCAGATGTCCTCTTTAGATAACTCAAAAGCAAGAATTTCAGACAAGAGGTTCAAATGTCAAGTACATTTAAACTGGAATATTCACTTGCGTTTGCTGTTATTGCAACATTACAACACTACTCCAAAGTTCCTTCATTGCACTGGCATCTCTAATATCCTCTCCACTTTCTAGAAACGTGCACATATGGAAATTGACTAAAAAGGTCAAAAATAAATTGTGATTCAACGTCTCATGCCTAGATTTTGCCATACATAAAAATAAACTTTGCATGACACAGTCCATACCACAGATTCTCATGCTTACCATGACTGCTCCTCACCAAATGCACACCTCTCCTACCACAACTGCTTCAATTATATACCTGTTATAGCTTCTTATTGCTCTGCACCTTAACTTTCTGTTTATAGGAATTCCAAAGCATGGCTAATTCTAGGTTCTATGGTTATTTTTGCAAGTGATAAATATTTTATTGTAATCTGAATTTACCAAGAATACAAACAGAAATGCCACAAAGTTTTTATAAAATGTCAGGTAAGCTCAATCCATTTACAGTCTGGCATTTACTTCTGTGTACAGGTATGAAAAAAAGTTGAGTCACACACGGAACCAAAACACTTAAAGAAAAAAGAAAGATTAGATACTGACAGTGGTCCATTGTTGACTGAGTCCCATGTGTGAAAGATTAGTTTATACAGCTGCTGCTATTTGTCATAACATAGCTAACAAAGTACGTATGTTAAATCTGAGTCTCTCCTTTCAGGAACAAAAAAGAGTGACCAAATCCTGTCACAAATACTATTCAGAAGAATCAATATCAGCGACTAGTTTGGGACTTCAACTATTTTACTACCTTTACTATGACAATGAGGGTTCTAGAAGCTTTAGTTTTTAAAATAATTTTCTACCATATAAAAATTAATCACATCAAGAAACAAGGAGATGGGGAGCAGGCTGGTCAAATTATCAAATCATAGTAACATCAAGTTTTCGGACTCTCCTACTAAATTGTAATGTTACCTTACCACACATTTGCTGCTCAAAATTCCAAAACTCTCTGATTAAATGAACCCATAATCAAGATGGGAGGAAGGAGAGAATGTTTTGTTATGGGAATGGTGAAAATTGTTACGTCTATTCCTTCTGCGCATCTCAGGGTGATTGGCGGATTTAAAAACTGCTGATCAAGCTGAATGAGGTACCACACTACTAATAAAGAAATGGGGTAGTACAAAATGGCCTTGTGTGATTACTGGCATTGAATATTGCCTATTCAGGCAAATGGACAGCCAGCTGTTGACTGATGGAAGCAGTCCATCAGATTTACTGCTTTAATGAGAGTGAACAAATTCAACGCCCATAAATCTTTTCTTCCTTCCCTCTTAGTATTAAGAAAAAATAAAATCAGAGGTTTTAAACTACCTTCTTGATACAGAAATAAGTTTCCCACTGAAATGCTTGCTAGGAATGTTGCAGTTAGCAAAAGACAATTAATATTTTTGTGACATAGGGATTGGCGAAACCCAGTTATTCTGAAACATGGCCATATATAAGACAGTAACAAAATCATGGGCTGCAATTTTTTGTGAAGCCCGTAACAACATACAACTTGACAAGGTGCAGCCAGGCCAGATCAACTCGTGCTGCTGCAACCTGGCCTATAGGGTCACAACACCACAAAAATTTGGCCCAGCTGCTGCCCACCATGTCTGCCTCCATGAGCCAAGCAGATCACATTGCTTTTCTATGCTACTGCTCTATTTTAGAAGGCAGGCTACAAAGTCTTGAACTGCTGTGCCAAACTGTGGCTGTAACTTTTGAATGAAAAATCAATCAATCATAATTTTCTTACAACTTTAAATGTAATTTTTTAAAAAAGGGGTCAGAAGAGAACTATTTTTATCAAGAAGAGAAATGTTTTTATCAAGTTTTTATTAAGCAAAATGACCCAAAAGGAAAAGGCTTAATCTGTGAATATGTTACTTGGGTTACATCACCAGTGCTCTAGTGGTTTTTTTGCCTTTCTAGCCTGACCTACAAATATTATTTTACCTTTTATTCAGTATTATTATTGTAAGTGATGTTTAACAAATGTGTAGCCTGTTGTTTCCTCTCTGCCTCAATTCTGAGTACCTAGTGTACTTCCTATCAAGATACATGGTGTCACTTCCAATGTTATTTTAAATTCATCCAGGAAAACACTACATTTATAAACCTGAAGATACTATACCAGTAAAATTATTGTTGAGATTTTACTATTCATTAGAAGGGAAAAATAATCATAGCAAAGGAACCAAACAAAAGTGAGATAGTGACCCCAGTGACTCAAAAAATATAGTTGGCAGCTCGCAGCTGAAAAACCATGATTTATAAGTGCTGGAAGAACAAAGCAATTAAGCTAACATGCTCTGAGGCTCCTGCTGTGCATTCCCTATTCTAGCATTATATGGCCAATCCCACAACCCTTACTCACGCAAGTGATTCTACTGACTCACATGAGTTATAGCCACCCATGAGCATGTCTACACTAGGAAATTATTTCAAAATAACTAAATTCAAAATAACTCCTGAAATAACTATTTTGAAATAAGGTTATTACCCAAGAAAAGCAAGAGTGCAGATTTTGAAAGAACCAGACCATTATTGTGAAATAACAGACTTAGTAGTGTTGATGCTCCACTTAATATTTTTAAAATAAGGGGGGTTATTTCAAAATAACTCCCTAGTGTAGACCGTGGCCATGTGAGCAGAGGTAGAGAAAGATACTAGGTACACTCCATCCTCATCCCAAAGTTTCAGGTGAACTTTTCAATGTGTTGGGCTCAGGATATTTAGTACCTTCAAGGTAAAAAACTAAGACTTTGAACTATATAGTAGTTTGATTCTATCAGCAATGCTATGAAATCAACCAAACTGCACTAGACATCAGTTTGGTTACCACTAATTTTAACTCATGCTAAAATGTGACTGCAAAACCCATTTGAAATGCTTCAGTAGATGGAACCTTAGTATAGTAAGCACTTATCCTGTCCACACTGATATTATAACTAAGCTAACTATAACTGTTTTTAAGTACAAATTATAATTATGTCTTAGCAAAATTTCTCAAGCTGGGTCTACACTTACAATCTTTCATCCACAGGAGTGCAAAACTGAGATTTGGTCTACACTACGGCTACGTCTACACTGGCCCCTTTTCCGGAAGGGGCATGTAAATTTCATGAGTCGTAGTAGGGAAATGCGCGGGGGATTTAAATATCCCCCGCGGCATTTAAATAAAAATGTCCGCCGCTTTTTTCCGGCTTTTAAAAAAGCCGGAAAAGAGCGTCTACACTGGCCCCGATCCTCCGGAAAAAGTGCCCTTTTCCGGAGGATCTTATTCCTACTTTGAAGTGGGAATAAGATCCTCCGGAAAAGGGCACTTTTTCCGGAGGATCGGGGCCAGTGTAGACGCTCTTTTCCGGCTTTTTTAAAAGCCGGAAAAAAGCGGCGGACATTTTTATTTAAATGCCGCGGGGGATATTTAAATCCCCCGCGCATTTCCCTACTACGACTCATGAAATTTACATGCCCCTTCCGGAAAAGGGGCCAGTGTAGACGAGCCCTACCAGACTTGTATTGGTATAACTATGTCACAGAGATGGATTGACAATGACAATGGGAGAAGCTCTCCTGCCACATAGTAGCTTCTTCACTGATGTGCTAAAGTGGTGCAGATGCTCTGATGAAGAGTTTTAAGCATAGACTTGCCATCAGACAAGTCTGCTCCGTTTTTTGTTGTTTTTTCTAACAAGACTTCATTGATATGGCTTTGAGTCCTCTTGTTGAGAAATCAACTCATAACATGACTGTGCCTTAACTGTGTTATAAAAGTTGGGGCACAAAAGAACAGTATCACGTAGAATTTGTACAAGATAAACATATGGAAGTCTCAAAGAAGCAAAAAAATTAAGCAATTGTCTAGTGTAAAATCAGTCATCTCTTTCATTACATCAAAAATGCAGCAATTCAGTATAAATGATTTGGCGCTGGATTGTGATTCAGGACCATGGGATGCACTGCCAACTCTGCCACTGACTGACCTGTTGGATAGCTTTAGCCAAGACATTTTACCTCTCTGTACTTTGTTTCTCCTCCCCTTATGTTGTCTATCATGTCAGTTTATGTTGAAAATTCTTCAGGGCAGGGACTTTTTCTTACTGCATGTCTGTGGACAGTGCCTAAAACAGAGCTAAGTATCGCTGTAATAATAAAATAGGTGATTTTCATATATTCTGTGGTATCTCTTTAGTTTGTGGCAAATTAAACCTGTTTTCAGAGCCACTTTGATACTGAGAGCTCAAATTTGTCTTTCTAATAAGTATTTAACTGTCCCATGATTTAGAAGACTCTGGAAAAATAAACAAATAAAAAAGCACCACTCCTCTTAATGCTCAGTGAAAGTCTAAACTTAACTTCTAAATAAGACCATTAAATGCTTAAATGCATCTCTGCCTCAGAATAACAGGATTTATTCAAAATGTTATGACTATCAGTGTCACAAAAGGGTAAAGGTGTATGTAAATACATTTGTGTTTAAACTTACACACTGCTAACTAACTTGAACCCTGTTAATTAAAATTAGATACTAAAGAGGCAAGATGGGTAAAGAGCAATATCTTCTATTGGGCCAACTTCTCTTGACAAAAGAGACAAACTTTTGAGTTTTTGTCTCTTTCACCAGCAAAACTTGAAGCAATAAAAGATTTCACTTTACCCATATTGTCTCTCTAATGTCCTGGGACTAACACAGCTACCACAATACAGCAAACAAATCAGAAAGTCACTTGCTAAAATGCCAATGGTTGGGAAGTTTAACATAATTGCCATAATTATACTTACACTCTCTCTCTCTCTCTCAAGAATGCCATAGGTTCTATATATCACGAATGTCATGCTGCTTCAGAAAGTTATCTGTAATGTACAGCTTGGTTGAGTCAAAAGAAAGTTAAACAATAATTGGTAAATAAGTACAAAATAAAAGAAGTCAAGAAACTTGACTTCAGACTTTAACTGCTCTTTATGTGGTCACATAAACACAACAGACACTGGTAAAACCCCCAAAACCAAATTTAAGTAATAATTATCGTAAAACCAAAAAAATGCACAGCAATGACTTTACCCTGTAATTCCCACTAGATGCACTACATCCATGGCATACTTCAACTTCACTTTCCTAGCTTGATACTAAGTTAGAAACATGGATGTAATTATAGTTTGGCTTTTAGTTTTGTCTATAAACCATGAAGAGATAAACTGCTATTAATGAACATACCAACTCCAGATAATTGTGTTTTGACATTATAGGTAAAAAAGACAACAAAAACATGAAGGAGGAAAACCAAATCCAACAATTATAAATTGTATGCTAAAAAGCATACCAGGTCACTTATGGCTTGACTAACCTGCAGTAAGCCAACATTCTTTCATTTCCATGCACAAAACACATGCACATGTTACTAAACAACATAAAGTATAAGAATAATTCACGTATTACTTTATAAACACTGTCAGAAGATAAAAGTTTTCTAAGTAAAGTTCAAACTTTGTAATTTCTCAAAGATTAACAGAATTTATCACAGTTGGAAAAATGCAGTTTAAAATCAATATAACATGTCTTTAGCAAAATATCCATATACTGAACTCCTAGTAATATATAATATTTTCAGTATGCAGTTATTTGGATTTCAGATATGCAAATCCAGATATTTTTTATTCACTCCTGTTACAGTGAATAACTATCACTTTAAAATGAAACCCCAAAGGAGACTTTTTCTGTACATATTTAATTGGACTATAAATCCAAATATCTGGGGATTCTGTAGTAAATTTAGCCTTGTTTGTCTTTGTTTTCCCAGTTGCTGTACAGAGAAGTTTTACATATTGAACTATATAGAATAGTAAAGAATAGTCTAGATAACTTTTCTACTAATTCATTTGCTTTTACACGGTTCAGCCAGTCAAAAGTTTAAGTAAAAATTAGCTACATCTTGAAATGCAAAGATGAAGAAATGGAAAGTGTGATTTTAAAATATACTTCAAATTTAAAGAGTAAAATAAAAGAGCAATTACAGATCTAAAGCCAACTCATTACAACAGGTGTTGGGACCCTGGAATTTCACAAGATCCAAAAGTTTTCACAAATTATCTCATCTGTATCAAGGATAAAGGCAAAAGTAATGTGAGTTAGCAATGCTTTACTTATTACATTCTCGCATTATCAGGTAATTAAGTGAAATCCATCTTACTTGGCTAATTAAAGCTCCTAAGTTTTTTAACAGTGTTTTCTACCTTTTTAAATTTTAGCATAGAGAAAAGAACATGGTTCTTTTTATGTAGAGTATGTTCTGAGTCAAAAGAAAGTTAAATCCGGGTTCCTGACTGCGAGGGTCAAGAAACTAAAATTCATTATACATATGACCATCACACACAGGTGATGAAAAATGTAACTGAATGTCCTTATTGTTCTTCAGTTACAGCTGTTTTGACGCACTAGCATAAAGAAATGTTAAAAAAGCATATGCAAACAACCTGGAAACCAGGAGTGATCTCATGATTTTGTAGCGTAAGTTCACACATATGGCTAATCTGCAGCTTATTAAGAAAAACGCTATGGATATCCATCCTTCCATTTTTGTTGAAAATGAGTTCTGATTCATGCTGTACAGTCAGAAATGTGCAGCCTACTCTATCTCAGAAGAATGCACCCAACTACCTCAATGTTGTGTTTTAAATTATGAAATGGACAGCACTGGAACACCAATACCCTTCTATTTAGACAACTTTTATTAATTATTTGTAGCACCCTGAACCCATGATCAGAGGCTCTATTAGCCACTGTATAGGCATAGCAAGATTTCTGGCTTCTCTAACTGTTGAGATTCTATTTCCTCAGCTCTGAAAAAGTAGATTTTCTCATGATAAGCTAGATGGAGCAGTGAATGTTTCAGGCACATAACATCCGTATCGCTTCAGGTAGCAAGGAGACATGTTTTTAATTTAACAAGAATAATTTTTTTAAATATTTTGAGTTTTTCATGAGGGTCTTCAGATTCAGCAACTGCTGTTTAATACAGCAAATTGACAGACCATCACAGTATCTTTAAAAAAACTTAATTTACATGAATTCTGGTGAGATACCACATCCAGTAAAATAACTATTGCGGTCCTGAAAAATGTGTTCTTCAAAGAGGCCAGTTTCATAATTTTTCACTATGTAGAGTTAAGTATACAAAACCAGCTGAGCAATCTGAGCTTAGAACAGGAGTTGGGAATAATTTTTGATGGAGTGGCCACTCCAAGAATTTGGTAATAGTCAAGGGCTGCATTCTTCCATGATATTAATGTAAGAGATGCAGGATCTGGGATGGAAGTTGGTGCAGCGGGAGCTTGGAGTAATGTACTAGAGTCCAGGAACGGGTGTAGGATCTGGAAGGAAGTGTGGGTGACGGAGGGATTTGTGACCTGAGACAGAGGACTGAGTGCAAGATCTGGGGAGGGAGTTGTGACCTGAAGGCGTGGTATAGGAGTTAGTGCAGTGTCTGGGAGGAAGTTGTGGCCTGGGGCAGGAGTGGGTGCAAGGATCTGGGGTGCATCGGGGGGATAAAGTATTGGGATGCAAGGTCTGGGAGGGTTTATGGGTGCAGGAGCAGGGTTGCAGAAGCTTTGGATTACCTGGGGTAGGGGAGGAGGAGGGAGGCAAAGGGTTGGAGAAAGGGAAGGGCTGGGGTGCCAGAGGCAGGCTCGGGCTGTAAGATATTGACTTGGGCAGCTCCCAGCTAGCAGCCCATCTGGTTGCTCATCCAGAGTCCCTGCCTTCCATGCCTCTGTACTGGCTATAGGGGCCATGAGTGGCTGACTCTGAATTCTGGGAGCCCTCAGAGAGAGGAGGTGTACTTCATGAGCTGCCTGTCCTGCAAACAGGCAGCTCCCATTGGCTGGAAACAGGCCAATGGGTGCTTCAAAATTTTCCTGGGGGTGAGGTCAACATGTGAAAAATCTCCCTACCTGGCCTCCCTCTCTCCTCTCCCCCCCTTCCCACTCCCAGCTTGCAGTGTTCAGAGAGCTGATCTGTGCACAGTGCAGAGGCAGGGAAGGAAGGGAGCTTCGTGGAGGTTCTCCCGTGGGCCAGATCCAGTGGCTTAATGAGCCAGATCTTGCCTGCCCCGGCTTAGAAAGCTCCCCACCTAAGTGGTGAATTAAGGATGTTAAGAGGCGGGTAACTGGGTAATCGTATAATTGATACTATTTGTATCAACTACACGATTAGTCGATAAGGGAAGACACACAGAAGGAGCCACACCCACTGCAGCTCTGTAATTTAAATGTAGTAAGAGCCGGGCGCACAGGCAGACCTACAGCAGAGGAAGCTCCTGGACCCAGCATGAGCATGAGTTCATGAAGGTCCAGCAGCCCCTGTCTGTGGAGAGCTGGGATCTCCCCAGGGACAAGGGCTGCTGCCGGAGTAGCCTTTCCTCCTCCCAGCTTTTAATTCAGCTTTCCCCAGCACCAGCTCCTATTCTATTGCTGCCGTTGGTATAGAGGCAGCAAGGGGGGGAAGGATGTGAGTAGTCAACTCAACTACCTGAAAAACCTAGGCTTAGTGGGTAATCAACTAATTGATTACTCTTTTACATCCCTATTGTGAATGCATGGGGGTGTTTCATGCAGCTCTGAAAATGTACCTCAGAGTTGTCTTGATTTGATCAAAACAATTAATTAAGATTCCAATTTCTCAGGCTACAGAAAGAGTATGTGTTTTTTATTCCTTATCTTGGAGTCAGACTACAAGCTCTATGGAGAAGAGATTACATATCTGTTATGCGTTTACACAGCCCCTAGCATAATGGGGCCCATTGGGATCGATGACCAGGGTTACTAGATGATAGTAAGCAGAAAAGAAAGGGGGAAATTAAAATATCCCCTATAATTATTTTTTTAAACAGCAAAAGCTCTTTGCTCTGATTGAACTTACTGTCAGTTTATTTCCATAAATGGCCTAAGTGGCGTTCCACTGGGACACAGATGACAATGTCCCCTTCACTTCCTATGTCACTTAAAAGGGAGTTTTGTGGAACTGGGCCTTTCATGTATATTTTGCTATCAAGCTGAAATTAATCAGCTCTCTTTCAAAACCTTTAGCATGAATGTTTATGAAACAAGCTTATGACTGAGGGTACGTCTACACTGCAAAACTATTTCAAAATAACTAGTGCCATTCCGAAATAACTTAGTCCACGTCTACACAGCCTGCAGTTATTTTGAAAGAGTGTCAAAATACTGCCAAGGTGAAGGACTTCTTACTTCGACTCCTGTAATCCTCATTGTACAAGGAATAAGGGAAGTTGGAGGAAGAGTACTCTGTTTCGAAATATGTGCTGTATAGATGCTCCCTATTTCGAAATAAGCTATTTTAAAATAAGGTACACAACTGACATGGCTTATTTCAAGTTAAGCCCTGCAGTGTAGTAGACTCACTCCGAGTTTGCGCTTGGTCCAAAGGCCAGTTTTCTGCATTGCTAGCGCACATCTGACAACTTTAGTTGCTTAATCCTTTCCACTGTACTTTAATTTTAAGCTAATTTTGTATGTTTTATACACATATACACAGAGGTTGCAGAATCATGAAGAGTAGATTTCAGATTCTCACATAGCTCAATACAAAAAAGTTGGAAAATACAAATGAAAAAATATGAAGAGATTATTTTTGAGCAGCGTGTGTCAATTAAATCATGATTTAAGTCAATTATTTTAAAATATATATATAATAAATTTTGTAAATGTGTGCTATTGCAACTTCATATTAAAATTTATAATAAATTTATCAGGTTTGTTTTCTTTTTAAATATCATTATTGGTAGCAACGCTTATTTCAATTTTACAAAAACAACAGGCAAAAAACAAAACGTTCATCAAATGTGGACCCTTATTCACACAAATAGTTCCACTGACTTCAGTGTGATCACTTGCACACTTAAACATACACATGTACATAAGTATTTGCAGCACCAAGTGCTAACATTATTTTTATTTAAAAATTTCTCCTAGAGGTTAGATCCTTAAATTTTACATTGCAATACACAATTGCTTTAGGATTATCAATAGAAAACTTTCAGTACATTAACACAATTATTGTGAACTTTTCTCTATACATGGACAAAATTTTTAAATTAAGAGCCCAAATTAAATCCCTAAATCTTTATTAGACCCTTCATGGTAAGATTTTTCGAAAGCACCTAAGTAACTTAGAACAGTTCCCAGTGACTTCAGCCTATATGGATGAGTATAGTTCAGACAAGGCATTTCAGCTTTCTTCATTTGTGTAGTTTAATCTATCAAAAAGTGGAGCTAGTATGATGTATAACAAAACCCATATGCTTTTCCATTTTCTGTTTGAGTCTGTTCAGTGCTTACATTAACAATGTTAATGAGGCACTGTATTTGTCTTTTTCAGCACAGATGATCATTATAAATGTGAAAATTATATATAAAATCTGAAATTGAAGTACAAATTAGGAAACTAATGAAAGAAATCAGCACAAAACATCCAACTTAATATTATGAAATCCAAAGAAAGAAGTCACAACAAAAAATCTGATATAAATTATAAAAGTAATGTTAATTATTATTGTATCCACCTTGCGTTCACAGGATTTTAATTTTTTATTTGACAAGTTTAACAAATTTAGTGACACGATCTATACTATTCTTGTATTCTGCGCTAACAGTGAAGATCAGGTTTGTATCCACCAGTTTATTCAGATTATCTTTACAAAAGAAAAAATAAATCTAGTTCTAAATCCTTGGCTAGAAGAGCTCGTTTTGGAGAGCTGGTCATGAAAATATAAAATGTTATTAGACTGTCTACATTTGGAAAAATGTTAAAGTTGTATCCAACATATTATGACAAAGAATTTATGCACACCACATACATATGAAGAACCTCAATTATCCAAGAGATAATCAAACCTCCAATTTCCTCAATGCTTCCACACAGGATCCCTCTACTGCTCCAGCTAGCCCCAAGCTACTCAGTCCCATAAGAGCTCTTCTAGATCTTAAAGATTCGTTGAGGAACAGTTACTAGATGTCCTGATTTTATAGGGACAATCCCAATAGTCAGAGTTGCGTCTTACATAGGTGCCTATTATCCTTCACCCCATCCCAATTTTTCACACTTCTGATTACCCCAGGAACACTGGTAAACTATTCAATTGTATAGAGGGGCAAATAGAATTTAAAGTCATAGCTTAGGATCATGGTACCCAGAAAGAGATTTGAAAGTTTTTCCAAGAAATACCCTCAACTACCAGAAATTGCCACGTTTCCTCGCCAAACTCTAGGAATAGTTAGTATTCTAACTTAAAGGAAATTAGACTCAGGGCAATATATTTCCATGAATCAAAACATATTCCTGTGGGGTGCATGCATACCAGTTACGGTACATCTACACTACGGGACAAAGTTGAATTAAGATACACTACTTCAGATATATTAATTGTATAGCTGCAGTCGAAGTACCTTAATTCAGCTTTTGGCACTGTCTATACTGCAGGAAGTTAAAGGAAGAACACTCTCCTTCAACAGCCCTTACTCCTTGAGAAAGCAGGACTACAGGCATTAACCAGAGCACCCCTCTCAGTTTGAATTAGCTGTCTTCACTAGACCAACTAATTCAAACCCTAGAAGATGGAGAACGGCAGCTTGAATCTCTCTCCGTAGTGTAGACGTACCAAGGTAAACCTGGATTTAACACTGATAAAGCCAAACAACATCTTACACTGCACATCACTGCAACATGTGCAAATGCCACAAAAGTCTGTCACCAAGTGTCACATTTTGTAAAAGTTGCTTTTGTTTCGTTTCACACAGCTCTATCAAACAATTAAAGTAACACTTCAAAACTTAATACTTTTATCTCAATATTTTTTCATATTCCAGTCACAAATTGTCCCTCGTATTAATATAGCAAAAAGATTAGAGAAATTCTGTATTTTTTCTCTTTTTTTTTGTTCGTTTACTTTGTCCAATTAACAGAACTTTGCACAGCTACTTTCTCCTGTTTTTGGAAGGGTCTCTCCCATAGCAACAGGAACTATTTTAGGTGGGAATTGTAAATCCATAAAAATTGCTAGCAGAACTCAGAACATGTGCTGTAACCTTATATAAGCGTTCATGGTTTATTTGGGTTTTTTTCCTGCTACCTATATGCAAATACTATTAAATGGCACACAGCGGTGAAAGCTAACAAAACGTAAAACAAAAAAAGAAACAAATCTTTCCACTAGAAAAAGATCCACAAACACTTCTTTATGAAATTCCTACACCTATAAAAATTAGCATTTTCCAGAATATAAATAAACTTTTACAACATATTCTTAATTATAGCACTATTATGTATTATTTCTGAATAATGAATTATAAATCTGAAAAATAAAAATAACTAGAAAAGATATTGAATGGTATTATACACAAATTAATCCAAACACACAAACACACACAGACACACACACACACACACTATTTATACTCCGTGCCTGGCAAAAAAAGAACATAGTCTGCAAGTCATTTTCCATACAGGCCCTAACATGTCAGTGCGAGATGTAAACCAGGAAAGTCTTGTCTACATTAGGCTCTGAATCATATTTGAAAAAAGTGTTTCAGCTAATCTGGTTCCAAAAAAATGAAAAGGACATCTCTTAAACCACTGAAAATGGACATGTAATGTAAAAGTAATGAAAAACATACTATACACAAGTAAAACAACATGCCAAGGTGATGGAATAGCTAGTCTATCAGGCCCTTTTCTTCTCTAATTCCTGTATCTGTTTTGATTACATTATTTATGCTTCGTGAGACAATAATTAATTACTTTCCCTAATATCACTTGGGAAATTCAAGCACTTAGAATGTTACTGATATTAAGAAAAGAATTTTTCTACTTAAGTACAGATATGGTCACATTTCCTACTAATGGACATTGAAATATTCTTTAAAAATAGAAACTTATGACAGTGCCAGAATATTATGGTCCAAGTGAGAAATTTTAGGACAAATGAAGGGGAAGGAAGGTACATTGGATTCTTATGAGGAATCTTGCCACAATTAATTTCTTGTAGACATTTCTTGTCTTTTTCTTAGAAGGGTTATTTTCTTATTTCCTATGGTGTTGAGAACATTTGGATTTTGCTTTATTATTCTTTGGCTTGCTAGGTTTCTCATTTGAGATTTCCATTATATGGAGGTTGCAGTGTTTAATTTTTGCCTTACTTATTCTTTTTTACTTTCTCCACTTTCAGTTCTTAATGTTCAGTGTTGGTGTTTACTTAACACATGATACTTTTCCCAAGATAGAGCATTTCTCAAATATTTTTACTACCTTATATGAATGGGAAAATTTAGTTAACTTCGATTTTTATTTAATTATCCTTTTATCAGCTAAGTTGATTAATAAAAGAAACTGTTAAAAACTCATCATCAGGCCGGAATGAGCATAAACATTACATGGTACGTAACTGAGAAACTAATGGGACTCCACACACCTCTACGCACTGTGAAACCAGGCTCCTGGGTGGTTTGATGACAGAAGCACAAACAGGGATTGTGAGTGAAGCAGAAAAGAGGTAATGTATAATCATGACCACTGGGTCCCCAAAACTCAAAGCCTCTCATAAAAAGGGTATAAAAAACTATTACTCTTGCCCATCGGCTGCAGTGTCTATCCTGTTTTAAGAGATTCAATCCATTTTAACTCTGTGACCTCCTTTTTTACTCAGGCTTTGCGAATGGGATTTGCCTCTAAGTTAAAATATATCCTGATATTTTCTTGCTGTATCTGTAGTTTCCATATACACATTTTTCACACCTCTACAGTTTAATCTGAATGATTAAACTCATTATAAATCTCTCCTGTCAGTATACGAACTTAGTCTAAAAATTCAACCAGTAGTGAAATTTGTTATAGGCTTGAAGAAGTACAAGATAAAAAATAAATATTTTAAAAGGTTGTTAAAAGCTCCTAAAACAAAACATGTAAATTTTTTAATCTTCATGCCTCAAGCCCTGTTTAGCACTTAAAACAAAAAAATACAAAAGTGGCATAAAGCTTAGTTTTGCAAACTTAGTCTTTGAGCAGCTGCACACAGGGTTGATTCCCCAAGGAGCTCAGAATACAAAGACCAGAATAGGGGGGAAAGGGTCAATATGTAAAGAGAGTGGGCAAGGTGGTGATAAGGAGCATCATAGTAAGAGACTTTGTGAACACAAGTTTAATAATAAGATAACTATTTCCAAACCATTCCTTAAACTTATTATTAACCGTCAATGAGATTCTCATAGGTGTCATGACAAAAGTGGGTCTCAAGAAAGAAGGGCCTGATTTTGTAAACCTCTCATGTGAATAGCTGCACTGAAACCAAGTGGATTTCTTAGGTGAGTAAGGTTTTGCAGGATTATGCCTACAGTCTAGTGAGTCAAAAATACTTTAGACACAGACGTTCTTCCAGTTCAGTTGTTTAAATTCTTCAGACACTAGAATAGCTCCTACAAGAACAGACCATAACAAGCTATCATATCAATAGAGATCTATTTCCCTTTGCAACGCTCTTGGAATCCAAGACAACAAGAGATCTTATCAGATTACTGCGCTACTGTATTATCTGAGTCAAGGAGCTTCCAACAGCACTCTCAACTGATTCACATTTAAGATATTTATAATATGTGCTATCCATTACCATGAATACATTCAGGAGGGAAAATAATATTTTTTAGAGTTTCACTGAATTTTTCTTTTGGTAAAGAAAATAACACAGGATAAGTGTATCCTCCTCAACCCTCATGCCTTAAAGGAAACACAGCATTGTGAAAAATGTAATATACTGTAACTTTTGGTAACCACCGTGACTGAAGGAGACAGGAAAACAATAGGTTATTAGAGTAGTCTAAAGTCAAACTTCACTTCAATAAAATACATATGACTGGCAAGATGATCAAATCCCTTGCACTACAAGGTATACTGTGTAGCTTCAAGCATAAAAAGTCATCGAATTTATACAGAGATGTATGCAATATTATACAGAGATGTATATGTATTAATGCATGCATTTACAGGTTGAACCTCTCTGCTACACTCAGGTCCAGCAGCATCTGTGGTCCAGCATGATTTTAGTTAGTCAGATGTCCACTTATCATAGGTGTGGCCAAGTTTCCTGTGGTCCCATAAAGTTTGTTTACAGCCACCAGTCTTGGTTCTCAATGATCTGTGCTGTTATTTAAATCAAATTTACCTCTAAATATCTTCTGAGTTCAGTAAGCAGTGGAAGTGTTGGTAACACTCCTAGCCACTACTAACCTCCAATGGTCCAGCAAATTTTCTGGTTCAGCACGATTCAGGTCCCGGGAGTGCTGGATTACATAAGTTCGACCTGTACAATGTTTGTATTCTAAAGGGTGTGTTTTTCTGACACACTAACAGGATTAAATAACAAAACTCTAAAAGATTTGTTTATAGTTTCTAGGGAATATGTAAATTAAACATTAAATTCTGTTTGGGATACTTTGACATCTGTTTTCAGTGGGTTAGAATGAAAGCTGGGGACTCCGTACATACATTTGCTGTAATAAAACTGTCACTAATCAGTGTTTTCCAAAATATTGCTCGTAACTATTACTACTCAGTAATCTCATTTGCATGATCCAATATGGTTGCCTCATAGAGTTTCTTCCTGGCTGTGCTAGATGGTCACAAACACATAGTCTAAAACAGTTTCAAATTGCTCAACTAGCACAATATGTCCACAGTCCAAGACAAGTGCATATTTTTTCCCATGATAGGACCTAAAATGAATGACTAAGGGTATTGTCTCATTTTTATAGTGCCTGTCATTGCTAAGGGGAGTGACACCTCCATATGGAAATGAGAACATACTTTTTATGAACTTTAACAAAAGGTCGGTGTATAAATTTCTCCGTAGTCCATTAACAAATCCCAGAATTTTGCATTAATGTTCATCCTATTATGTGACTCTTAAGCAAGCACAGAAATTGCTATTAATATAAATTAAATTTGGACAAGGTCAAACCTTGCTAGTTTATATTTAGCTAAATAACACTTGTTACATAGTGATGGAACAACATACTTTAAGACTGTATATAATGTAGGAATGCGGGTCTCTTCTGCTGTGTCAACTTAGGCTCAACAGTTAAAACTCTGCACTCATATTCAGGATAATTATGGCTGAACCTTACAAGGCGGTGGAAGGGGGGGGTGGCACAGTTAGCTGTAGTCAGGATATAAAGTAAGTCTGTTGGTGCAGGGAAGTAAGGAACTAGCACAGTGAAAGTCCAGGACGGCCCTAGAAAAACCAAGCTCAGGGAGGAAATTTAGGTTGATGTTTATCTCGGTTTACTCTTTCTAAGTTACGAATAAAGCCAAACCACAGGAAAGGGTTTGAACACTAACTCAGCATTCGCGTTCTCTGTTCAATATAAAATGGGGATTCAGCCCAAGCACTCCATTACGTAGTTCATACTGGTGGCTTAAATTCATGGTTTGTAAACACTAGGCTATTCTCCTAACCACCCCTTTCCATTCTACTTGTTTCACAACCTGACAACCCACTAGGACAATTTAATTTTTTTGTTTGTTTGTTTGTTTGTTTGTCTGTTTTTGCCCCTACAGTGATCTTGATCTTAAAACTGGAATATGTTTTCCTGTGCACATGTTTTATATTATTACACAAATGTTGGAGGACAAATAGCAGATTAATTGTGGGCCCTAATGCTGTGTCTGTTAGTGCTAAGAAGTCATTCCAAATGTCCGAAAAAGGATTAATGCAGTATAACAAGTCTATTTAATTACTTAAAGACCAGTGATCCTCATATTACTATAAGCAGCTTTTCCTTTATTTGGAGTCTGTAAATAGAACAGAAATCATTATATGGTAACTATAAATCATGCCACAGAATATTCAGGTTATAACACACAGAGTTAAAAGAATGTGCAAGCAGCCATGGACGACCTTAAAAGAATTATAGCACTGCAACATGTGTGTACACTCATGTGCCAATGTATGATGATGTAAATACTTTAAAATACACATTTAGACACCAACATTTCTAATTACAGTAAAAGAAGGAAAACAATCCCTTTTGGACTAAGTAAAATGTAGTTTCTCCTCCTTTTTTGAAGATTTCAACTATAAGCTACTTCCAATAATTAATTTATATTCTTAACGTCTTCAAAATTTCTCCAAAATTTAATAAAAAAAGGAAGTCTACAAGTCACATAACATAAACCCTTTTAGATCATTACACTAGACAAAGAGAACTCACCTCTGAAGCCATATGTGGAATACCAAAACATGATATAGATTACTTTAAATTATGTGTCTGAATCTAGACAGTCTAATCAATTTTTCAATTCCACTTTCTGCACAGCTAGTTATTCTTTAACTAAGAGGCAAACAATAAGAATATCTTTATTGTTAACTCTTTGTTAGCAGCAAACTGAATGGAATCAGTATCTTCATATGTGTCACTATGAGAAGGAAAACAGTTGTTTTTCCTCTCCTTTTATTTTTCTGTTGTGCAAGCATAAGTTAACATCAAGTTACACATTCAGAAATAAGTAGGTTGTTTTTGACAATCTTATTAGCAAGGCTAAAATACTAATGTGGGGGAAGGAAATAGAAGACAATGATTTAAGGAGGGAAAGGTGAATGGCACAATGAATTCAAAAGAATTCAAGATACTAATTAAATGTTTTGGATAGCTTCAGTTTAACTAATTCAGACTTTGGAATAAATGATAGCCCTTTAAAAGAAACTGAAAGGAAAAATAATAAAGTATACTAAATCAGTTCCAATATTAAATAAACCTGAAGAATGAACAGCCCATCATGTGCCTTACAAACAATATCTATCCAAATCGTCAATAAGATTTAATAAGCTTTGCTCACAGTGTCCATACAAATACAACAACATACATTTTAATTGCTGTCAACAGTTTATTTCATCTTAGTTTCATTTTGTGATCAAGCATATTTACATGTAGGGTGCTTTACACCCATCCTCCCACAAAGTCTAAGTAAACTTTTAAGTTCATATCTATCTACTTACATGGCCCCCATCACCAAAGCAGCTAACAACCCCAATCACTTTTAAATGTATTTATCCTCACAACCTCCCTGTACTATCACAAATAGGGAACTGATGTACAGAGCCATTTAGGTAACTTGCCCAAGGTCACACAGAAAGTCCATAGGAGAGTAAGGAATGGAATCGACGTCTACAGAGGCTTAGGCTACCACCCTAACCACTAATTCATACTTCAGATTGTCATCATAATGACAACATATAAGAAACTACAGTCTAATCTGTATCACTAGATACATCCTACTTTGTATGGCAATTCCAGAAGAAAGACAGAAGGCAATGGATGTTGTCTAATTAAGCTACAACTTTATTCACTTTAAATACCTGGGAATGCCCATCAATAAATTGTACAGTGTAGGTTATTGTTATTTCCTTGTTTCCTCCTATTGGAAGGACTGCCATCACACTTTCCAACCACCATCGCTGGGATCACACTGCCCTACCATAGTTTGAGTGTTAAGGGAACTATAAAAGGAGGGGGGTTGGCTCCCCAATAAACCAGGCATAAAGAGACCCATAACCCTTTCAAATTTCCTAAGGTATGCTTTTTTCTAAATCTCCTTCCACTCCATTGTGGAGTGGTTATCTGGTAACCATAACCTTTCTGTAATAAATACCTATGTTGGACACTACCACATTTTTTTAGTTACTAACTTGAAACATTTAAACCTAACTTTCCGGCTCACTTCGCTGGGTTTCTGATCTACACTGGAGAAAACAAAAAAACAAAACCCTATACTGCCTTGGCCACTCAGGCTATGTCTAGACTGCAGGCTTTTTTCGAAAGAGCCTCTTTCGAAAGAGAGCGTCTAGATTGCACGGAGAAATTTCGAAAAAGCGGCTTGCTTTTTCGAAAGAAAGCATCCAGTGAGTCTGGATGCTCTCTTTCGAAGACGGCCTCTTTACATTGAAGAACGCCTTCTTTCGAAAGAGGAGCTTTCGAAAGAAGGCGTTCTTCCTCACGAAATGAGGTTTACCGCCATCGAAAGAAAAGCCGCGTTCTTTCGAAATGATTTCGAAAGAACACGGCTTGAGTCTGGACGCAGGGGAAATTTTTTCGGGAAAAGGCTACTTTTCCCGAAAAAACCCCTGAGTGTGGACACGGCCTCAGTGAGGGAAAATTTTCTCTCAGTCCCCAAGGACATAGGCAACTATCATAAATGCCCAAAGTGGAGGGGTTGGAGATTGGGTGCTTCTAGCCAACCCCCAGCAAGAGAGGGCTTCTCTGGAAATGCTCAAGATATAAGCAGTGCCCCACCCTACCCCTCTTACTCCAGTCACTTCCATTTCCTCCCTGCTCCATCCAGAATCAAGACAGTAATTCACAGACATTTAAAAAGTTCAAGCACCGTACCCAAGGGCACCATTTCAACCACGTAGCGGGGGCAGCAGCTGTGCTCTCCGGTACACAGCTAGGTTTTCATCCCATCCCCCGGATTCTAATGGAGTGAGGGGAAAGTTCTTGCTTTCTGTGCATTCCCCTCACACCTGGCTGCTGAGCTCCTTTCACCAAAGCTAGCTGTGTCCTGGCGCTCACGGCTGCTACTCCCCTCCCCCATGCACTCGAAATGGTGCCTTGGACTGTACCATCAAAAGCTAGAATCTCAGAAATAAAAGTAAAACACTCTCTTCTGCCTACTTACTCTTAATAAGTTAGGTATTGCATCAACATAGTAGACAAAATCCTTCTCTACACACATCACAGCTATCCCTGGACACAAGCTAGCTAAACAGGAAGCTTTACAATAACGCTCATAGACTCATAGACTTTAGGGTCAGAAGGGACCATTATGATCATCTAGTCTGACCCCCTGCACAACGCAGGCCACAGAATCTCACCCACCCACTCCTAGAATAATCTTCTCACCTATATCTCAGATATTGAAGTCCTCAAACGACGGTTTAAAGACCCCAAGATGCAGAGAATCCTCCAGCAAGTGATCCGTGCCCCATGCTACAGAGGAAGGTGAAAAACCTCCAGGGCCTCAGCCAATCTACCTTGGAGGAAAATTCCTTCCCGACCCCAAATATGGCGATCAGCTGAACCCTAGGCATGTAGGCAAGACTCACCAACCAGACACCCAGAAAAAAGTTCTCTATCATCCCACCATTGGCCTATTTACCACTGATAGTGAGAAGTCAATTAATTGCCAAGATCATGTTATCTCATCAAACCATCCCCTTCACAAGCCCATCTAGCTTAATCTTGAAACCAGATAGGTCTTTTGCCCCCACTATTTCCCTTGGAAGGCTGTTCCAGAACTTCACTCCTCTGATGGTTAGAAACCTTCGCCTAATTTCGAGTCTAAACTTCCTAATAGCCAGCTTATATCCATTTGTTCTTGTGTCCACATTACTATTGAGCTTAAATAATTCCTCTCCCTCCCTGGCATTTATCCCTCTAATATATTTAAAGAGAGCAATCATATCTCCCCTCAGCCTTCTCTTGGTTAAGGTAAACAAGCCAAGTTCCTTGAGTCTCCTTTCATAAGACAGGTTTTCCATTCCTCGGATCATCCCAGTGGCCCTTCTTTGTACCTGTTCCAGTTTGAATTCATCCTTCTTAAACATGGGAGACCAGAACTGCACACAGTATTCCAAATGAGGTCTCACCAATGCCTTATATAACAGCACTAACACCTCCTTATGTCTACTGTAAATGCCACGCCTACTGCATCCCAAAACCATATTAGCCTTTTTCACAGCCATGTCATATTGGCGGCTCGTAGTCATCCTATGATCAACCAGGACTCCGAGGTCCTTCTCCTCTTCTGTTACTTCCAATTGATGTGTCCCCAGCTTATAACTAAAATTCTTGTTATTAATCCCTAAATGCATAACCTTACACTTCTCACTATTAAATTTCATCCTTTTACTATTACTCCAATTTACAAGATCATCCAGATCTTCCTGTATGATATCCCGATCCTTTTCTGAATTGGCAATACCTCCCAACTTTATGTTATCCGCAAACTTTATTAGCACACGCCCACTTTTACTGCCGAGATCAGTAATAAAAATAATAAACAACAATGGTCCCAGAACTGATCCCTGAGGAACTCTGCTAGTAACCTCTCTCCAGCCTGACAGTTCACCTTTCAGTATGACTCGCTGTAGTCTCCCCTTTAGCCAGTTCCTTATCCACCTCTCAATTTTCATATTGAGCCCCATCTTTTCCAATTTAACCAATAATTTCCCATGTGGTACTGTATCAAATGCCTTACTGAAATCGAGGTAGATTAGATCCACTGCATTTCCTTTATCTAAAAAATCTGTTACTTTCTCAAAGAAGGAGATAAGGTTGGTTTGGAATGATCTACCTTTTGTAAAACCATGTTGTAATTTGCCCCAACTGCCATTAACCTCAATGTCCCTAACTACTTTCTCCTTCAAAAATTTTTCCAAGACCTTGCATACTATAGATGTCAAACTAACAGGCCTGTAGTTACCCGGGTCACTTTTTTTCCCTTTCTTAAAAATAGGAACGATATTAGCAATTCTCCAGTCAAATGGTACAAACCCTGAGTTTAGAGATTCATTACAAAATTTTGCTAATGGACTTGCAATTTCATGTGCCAGTTCCTTTACTATTCTTGGATGAAGATTATCTGGGCCCCCTGATTTACTCCCATTAAGATGTTTGAGTTTGGCTTCTATCTCAGATTTGGTAATATCTACCTCCATATCCTTATTCCCATTTGTTATGTTGCCATTATCCCTAAGCTCTTCATTAGCCTCATTAAAGACTGAAGCAAAGTATTAGTTACTCTCATATTAGTTACTTAGCCACTTATGACACTAATATGATTTGTTCCTTTAACTTTAAGCAAGTATTTTAAAAAATGGAAGTATCACAGAGCGCTGGAACAAAATTGCATAGTGGAGGTACTAAAAGCCATTAAACCTATCTGTAAATCCTGTATATTATGGAAACTACTTCAAGCCAGAGGTGCAGTGGCAGCACCCCTGGTTTTCAGCACATACAAAGTAACAAGTCCATGTATGAGAGACAAGGTGGGTGAGATAGTATATTTTATTGCCAGGGTTTTCAAAATTGGGTCGCAGGCCTGCCTGGGTAAGCTGATGGCAGGCATGGACCGCTTTGTTTATCTAAGCGTCGATAGGCCAGACCCTTGCAGCTCCCATTGGTTGTGGTTCAACGTTTCCAGACAAGGAGAACTGTGGGAAGCAGCAGCACAGCCCATTGCTCCCCTAAGGTGAAAACGTCAAACCACAGCCAATGGGAGATGTGCGTCTCCGTGCCTATGGACACTTAGCAAAACAAAGCATCTGGCAGCCCACCAGCGGCTTATACAAGCAGGCCCGCAACCCAGGTTTGAAAGTCCCTATTTTATTGAACCAATTTCTGCTGGGGAGAGAGACAAGTGTTTGAGTTTGCATAGTTCTTCTCTCATCAACAGAAGTATATCCAATAATAAGTATTACCTCACTCACCTTGCCTCTCTAAAACCTTGAGACCAACACAGTTACAATGCTGCACACTTCAACACAAGTCCATGTCTGACATTTTCATCCTAGAGTACTATCAAGGACAAGCCCCGTTTCCAGCATATTTCATTCAAAGACTGTTTTTGACAGACACATAGGGTTCATCTACACTGGCCCCTTCAAAGTAGGAATAAGATCCTCCGGAAAAGGGCACTTTTTCCGGAGGATCGGGGCCAGTGTAGACGCTCTTTTCTGGCTTTTTTAAAAGCCGGAAAAAAGCGGCGGACATTTTTATTTAAATGCCGCGGGGGATATTTAAATCCCCCGCGCATTTCCCTACTACGACTCATGAAATTTACATGCCCCTTCCGGAAAAGGGGCCAGTGTAGACGTAGCCATAAGGTGGCTATTTTCTCTAGAAAGAGAGAATGATTCTACGCACACTAAAAGAAATGGAATATTTACGCAGCAAAACAGAATGCAGTGTCCCACTCACTTGTTATCCCTCTGCCAACTTTTCCACCAAGGAGGGCTGCCAATTTGTCCCCATCAGTGTCAGCAAACAAAAGATAACTAGCACAGCCAAACCATATCAAACAGAAGACACTGCAACTCCAGAGGGATGCCTTGAAATCCACTGGGGTGTAAAGTCAGGGCTGAAGCCTTCTTGTCAGCTATTACCACAAAAGAATCAGAGGAAACAGTGGCACGTCAAACAATAGAAAGGTCAAGCAGTTCGTAGCCACTTCATGACCCAGACAAGTCAAGGTCAAGAGATTCAGGTAGCAACTTGGCCTAGGCATAAGTTACAGCACAAATGACTTGTTTTAACAAATCAGCTTTGGTCAATTAAACCTAACAAGACATGTTGCATCACGTAGCAGGGTTCCTGACACTAAGGCCAGGAGCTGAGGCTGGCCTCATAAAACAAGGCTTTTAACATGGCATAACAAATTTAAGGTAATCCATCCAGAAACTGCAGATGTCAGAATAATAAAATATATGTCGTTCTGACTCTAAGACATTTCCACACTTTTAATTCAGAGACACCAGGGAATAATTGTCCCTTCAATACATCTGCAACCTTTTCACTGGCATTAATGTATAGTTATACACATACATGAAGTGAAGAACTGGCCCTTCTATAAAAAAATGCTGCTTAGCTAAGTATGATGCATTTCTAGATTTGAATGCAAGCTTTTTTGCTATAATTTAAGCCTGAAGTCAAGCTAAAAATTTATTTTTGATAAATGTGGTTTGCAAAAATCAAGATTTCTATTTTCATTTAAAATACATTTTGTCTCTGAATATTCATAAAACTTTTAAATTACAGAATTTGAAACTTCTATATTAGATCGAATGCACATTTTATTTGGTTTTATTTTGAAGAAAATATATATAAGAATAGTTAATGTTCTCTTAAGTGAATTATGTTAGAGAGAGTTTTGGGAGTACACTAAAAAATGTCTGACTAAAAATAAATCACATATCCTGCATTCGCAATAAATAAACAGTTGATACTTCTCTCTCATTTATTTAAATTCATGCCATGTGAGACTGAAGAGTAAAACAACTAATGTTAATAATATAATAAGGTTGAAAAGTTGTGTGTACAATCAGGATATTCAGAAATTAAAATGAAAAATTCTACACTCTTGCACAGGAGCAAATAAAATGGAAAATACTTCATATGTATGATGTGCCTGAGTTAAGAGTGTATTAGAAACTTTAACTTTCTGAATTTCCTAAGTTGTGTGCTTGATTTTTCAACGATGCTGTATTTCAGTTAGGGTTATCTCTGTTTATTGTTATTGAGAGTTAAAATAATTAAAACACCCTTAGATTGCACAGGTACCATCAGTATCCTTATATTGTAAAGGACACCGAGAGCTACAAAGTTGCCCTTATGCTTTAGTTTTAAAGACACATTTACAATAAAAACACTTAAGGCAGCTCAGGACTAATGGAAGCTTTAATCAAAAGGTGGAGCTGCCTTTATATACGTTCTTGTGGGAATGCTACCTAAGGCCCTGAGAAGTTATGGTTGCCTAAAGTTAAATGATTCAGTGTGTACCCAATATTGGAAGGTGGGGGAGAGAATGGAACACACAAGAAACTAAGGGCTTGTCTACACTACAGAGAAGATTGAAGCTGCCACAGTCAATCTTCCGAGGTTCGAATTCGCAGGTCTAGTGAAGACATGCTAATTCGAACTGAGAGGGTGCTCCCATTGGCACCGGTATTCCTGCTTCTAAAAGGAGTAAGGGAAGTGAACTCCCATTGACCTCCCACTGTGTGGACAGTGCCAAAATGGATTTAAGATACTTCGACTCCAGCTACGTAATTAACGTAGCTGGAGTTGCACATCTTAATACAAACTTATCCTCAAGTGTAGACCTAGCTTAAAAGAAAATGTTCTAATGCTCATGTAAAAAAAATGCTGATTTAAAAATGTTTGTAACACTAAAACTAATGAACAAGATTTGGAGTATTAGTCCTTCCTCAATTAGGACAAAAAAAAATCAAGTAAAATTTACAGTTTCTAACTTTTAGTCATTTCTGAATAACTCTAAAGCAAAAGCTTCATTTGAATCATTTTCTTTTTGCACAACACACAAAATTCAAGAAATGGTCAAAACAGTTCAGCTCAAACTTTTAAAGAAAAAATATCACATTTGTGCATAATTCAAGCTTGGAAACGTTCAGCTCAAAATTAATTTGTTTGAAAATGTTGTGAATAAAAAGGTGAGGCAAGGAAAAAGAGACGATACTGCAAGATCTCAACTCAGTTCTATTCAGTGCTCTCTATTCACAAACAACATAATATACATACATACAAATCAACACCGTTTTCCCTTTCACCAAGATAATTACTATAGGATTTTTTTCTAATTTATTAGCCGTTGAGCAACTAAATCTCCAATTCAAATCTAGGAATGCTTCACCTCTATTTACCAGTTTATTAACAAATATTTCTATAACTTCTACTGGTATTAAAAAAAGAGTAGAACCATAAAACCTCCATATAAAAAGTGGCATCTTGTTACTGTCAAACTAACACTGGCTAATCAGATGGGCTTTTTTTTTTTTTTTTTAGCCTTTTTCACATTCACTTAGCATCTGAAAAGTATTTCCAGAGTTAAGTGATTTCTTCTCCATCCCAAAATATAAGTAATAAACCTTTTCCGTTAAACTAGCAGTAGAACTTTTTTAAAGTTCATCACCCAAATGATTACTGTAAAGAAACATGCTTTAGAAAGCCTCTTGAATTGTTATGCTTTTAATTGTGGAATACTGCTATAATAACCGATAGTATAACTGCTAGTCCTTGAGAGTTCCACAGTTACTTCTCTGACACCGAGAGTGACCAGGTTAAAAAATGTTGGACATCTTTGCTTGGAAAAACCAGGTGAATTGCTCAGTCACCCTCCTATGTAAGCATCTATAAAGTGTGCCAATTGACAATGCTTCTGTTATAAGAATCTTCAAAAAATATATATAAAGTGTAATGGTATTCGTGTTTAATTAAGATTTAACAGAGGCTTTACTATAACTATAGACACCCTCAACATATTGGAAAATGAAAATATATAAAAAAAATTCTTTGTATGTTATTTTAAGCATTTCCCTTACAAATGAATAACATACTTTACATTTTAAATAGAAGCCTTTTTGTTCACAAATGAGTATTTTTTTGTTTGACCCTACCATGAGGCAATAATCTAGTGTTTACTTTCTGGCCTGTTGCCATTGAAATTACTGTGATGTCAGAAATTACAGATTATGCACTACATTTTCAAATGATGCTGCCGGATTTAAACACAAGACTCCCTTTGACTAAACAGGAACTATGTTGATTAATCCTGAAGAAATGACTTTACTACTGTATCAGGTTAGAAGATTACGAGGAACTGAAGACTTCTTGAAATATCTCTCTTTCATACATGCCAGGAATATTATAATTAAATATTTCAAAGTTCCTCCTTCTCTCTAACCAACCTATCCCACCACTAAGAGTCCCGCTTTGATGAGAAACTAACAAAGTTACTATTCGTTTTGAATTTTAGTTCTATCTTCCAAAATGTCATTAGACACACAGGGCAGAAAAATCAGAAACAGTGTGTGCTGTCTCTTCAAATATTTTAATTCCCTATGTTTTCAGGCAGAAAACATTTGCAAGAACTATTTAGAAAACATTACTATATCCATTAACCATGATGTTTTAAAAATGAATGTCATACCTGTTCTTTTTAGTAAAGATGAGGTATCATATGTATTTTCATAATTTCAATTAAACTGGAATTGATCAAAGCAAACTGATATTTAAGAAAATATTGTAACAATCTGCTAGCTAAAGATAAATCACAATTTTAAAATCAGAACTGATAAAGTATGACACTTGTTCGTATGTTCCCTAGTGGCTTTCTGTTCCAAAAGAAAGATTGTTATTAAACCCATATAATATCAGTATTTAGATGCCAAGCTTCCACATTGACACCTGGGCTATGATAGTTAAACCTGGACCTGCCTTATGAAATTATCTAACATAATTGGAGTTCCACACCATGACTAGGACTAATCCGTGTAAACTAGTGGTTAGAGAGATGTTAGTTGGAACTGTTTGGTGCTGTTTCCAGATCATCCACTGATTTACAGTATGGACTTGGTAATGCACTTAACCACTGTAACCTTGGTGTTCTCTTCTGCAAAATGGTTGTAATATTTAACTTTATCTCCATATTATATTTTCACTAATGGGCCAATACTGTGAGGAAATAGGAGTTGAGACAAGTAGTAATTCAGTGAACTGATCCTTCTGGGCCCATTTTTGCATTTGTTGAACACACAGGCATTGAAGTGCACAAGAAGTACAAACCCTGATCCTAAATATATGAGGATGATGTAAAACTCGGGGCACCTGCCCATGCCAGAATTACATGAAATACATCAAACAGATTATGCAGCAGTATATTATTGTATATAGTTTTCAGCTGAAAAAAATATCTTCAAACTCCATTCCTAAACTGAATTAATCATCTTAAATAATGTCATGTACTTTTTAAACACTTAAAAATTGCTATTTTGATATTCCTATGATCTTTTTTAGTAATATTAATTAGAAATGTTAATAAATTATGGTTAGTTCTGAGATGGCAGTTCCCTAAAACACAAAACTTTAAGAGACTGAACTATTACACTACTATTATTTAACTAGTTAATCCTTAAAATTTAGAAGTTAGACTTTTTTTAATTATTAAACAATTTGTAAAAGACATTACAGCCGCTCCCCAAATTGTGAATGGTCAAGTTATGAACGTTCGCATTTACAACCAAAGCTCCCATGGAACAGTCATAAAGGCAGTCCCTGAGTTACGAACGTGACCTGCGCTTACGAACAGCACGGTCGCGTGTAACTCAATGGGGTCTGAGTTACGAACAGCTCAAGTTACGGCCAAGTGTTTGGTCCGTAACTCGGAGAGAGGCTGTACACTTTTCATAGGAAAACAATGTTGAGGGATTACTATGATACTCTATATGAAAAGAGTGATGTGACAATTTAAAAAAAAGTAACCATTACTGCCAATATTAAAAAGGCTAAATACCATATGAAATCAATGCAGTTCAGATACATGGACTTCTGTTTTCCTCTTTAGATTATCTGAAAATGTGCTCACTATAATAGGACAAAGTACAGTCCAAAAATCAGTAAGCCTGAGTTAGTTTAAACTGCAGACTGTTGAAGTCATGTGGTTTGTACAAAGTGCCAGCTACACAAGATCTGCTATCTCTTAAAATCTGTAAACTTCCTAGTGGTGCAATAAATACATTTTTCCACACATACAGCTCTCCCCTACTCTTGAGAAAGCTCAGCTTATACCCTCGCTTCCCTCTTTATCCCCCCTCCCCCTGCTCCTTTCCCCCAAACAGACAGGACACAGTCTGGCGATTCAGGGACTCACGTAGGCCAGACTTCCTTCTGTGCAGCCCTTTGGGTAGAACTGCTAATCCTTCTTATTAATTAAAGAGATAATGTTGGTTAACCATAAAGCAATCTTAATGCTAACTAGCTAAGAAACTTCAACAGAAATCATTTAGCCTTTTTGTTGATTGCTAATAACAGAATTGTGCAGCTGGAATTCTAACATCTTGATGCTTTAAGAACTTAGAAATTTAGCAGTGTCTGAACTATATGAGACTGAAAAGAACGCTATCTTTTTGCTGCACTCAGACAAAGTTTAAAGCACCTTCCCTCAAGACCTGAATTAAATTAGCACCTGGGGTGAAAGTTCTCCAATTACACCACTCTTACACCATGAAAAAGGGAAGAGTGTAAGTATAGGGTAACACAACTGGTATGAGAAATATACTGAGCTAGGAACATGCACACAAAGAACACTTCAAAATGCTTAATGCATTTACTAATATTTTACTCTTTCAGACTTTCAAAACATTTCTCAAGGCACGCTATGCTTCATTCAGTGTGCGATAAAATTTAAACTGTATATTAGGTATTCTATTTATTTTGAAAAAAAATAAAGATTACATGCAGCTTAAGAATTCTGCAGATGAGAAATATCACTCTAGATATGATTTAGAAAAACAGCAATGCAGAGTTTAAAATCAGCTGCTGTAGGATTAAGTAAAACATCTATAAGAGAAAGGATTTATATTATCTGAGGTTCTACTGCAGCAAACAAGTACAGCAGCTTTCATTCAGTGATTGTCAAAAACTTTCCAATGTGCCCACTGCAATGCGGATGCCAACCAACGAATCAAAGGCATTCAGCAACTAGACAAAGAGGGTCTGATGCCAACCTCGGTGCCACTGGCAACCATTATTGGCATCGAGCACATTGTCTGCCTTCCCCCTCCTCCTCCTGGCACTTGACAAACAAAATGGCGGTTCTTCTAGCAACGGAACACAGCATAAGCGCTGCACTGATTGAATCAAATACCACCAAATGATTTTACGGACGGAGATGTAGTTCATACTAAACGATACACGCTGTCTATCGGATAACAAAAAAACCACCTAGATTTGTCAACAGAAGATGTAATTGTGACATTTGCTGATTTAATTTTTTTTTTTAACTTAGAAAAAACAGACAGCTATATCTAACTGGGAGAACATCACAGAAATGTTTTTAAAGGGATTGTTTAGATGCTGAGCATTCTAATGACTTAGGCACATGGTACAATGTAAACTTTAGTATCTTCCCCAAACCACTAAAAGCAGCAATGTCATGTCAAACCCCTTCTAATATTTTTTTAAACATTCTGCACCAGAAGAGGCTGTTGTTAAGAGATAGGGGAAGAAAACAGCTGAATCGTGATACAGGAGTGAAAAGGAGAACCAGATGAAGTTGGTCAATGACAAAACTTGATAGACTGGATCTTTATTTCTTCCTTCAAAAGAAACATGGAATACAAGAAATAGAACCCCTTCTATAAAGAACCAAAAGGATATTGACATTTCCAGATCTGGAAATGGTCAATATATTGTAACATTACTCCACACTGCAATGCGGATGCCAACCAACAAATCACAGGCATCCTAGGCTAAACAAAGAAGGTCTGATGCCAATCCTGGTGCCACTGGCAACCATCATTGGCACTTCTAACTATTCTTCCTCATGTTTTCTATCAGTCATTTAAAATAAACCCTGTATTTTGGCCCTTCATTTGTTTCACTTATTTTTTCATATTTCTGTCATCATTAAATAGTTTTTCATATATATCAAAAGAGAAATAGTTAAGTGGTAGATACAGCAGTTTCATTGAGTTCATGCTCATCTTTTACAAAACCTGAAATCCTTAATCAATTACTCTGCAAAACGCCATAACTGAACTGCTCTCGATAAAGAACAAAGATTAAAAGCTTAACAAAAAAAAAATACAACGTTAACTTAACGTGATTTCTTCAAGTAGAAGGCCATCACATGGTAACAAGAGATTTACTGAAATGCAGTGAAATACAAATTAGATACACAATTTACAATAAACAAAAGGTCTTCCAAAGGTGATTTGAAACAAATAAGTTAGTCTACTTTATCTTTCAGTAGTTTCTCAGTAGCTCGTCATATTTCTGGAAATATGAATGGTACCATAACGGTACTATACGGTTATCTTATTTGCAGCTAATCTGACACTATTTTTTTCAATACACCAATATAAAGCAGTAATTCCCCCCATCCTGATTTCCCATTTCAAAGTTAAAGCTTTCCACCAACTTAAAAATTGAGAATATTTAAGAAATTATACCGATCCTAGTTTCCTTGGTTCCAGATTTGCTTGAACCATTTTGTTTCTCAATGTAGTCTTGACTTTCAGAAAGATATATTTTCCAGATAGCTAAGATGTGATAATATTAAGCAGGCTATGTCTTACTAGATGTATTTCCATAAAGCCACTTTATTTTCCGCACTGGAGCAATTTAGAATTATAATATATAATTAAGATGCTTTGTTTGAAGCTACCACAGACAATAAGTACTTTTCTTTTTTGTTTTCCTGGATCAGGTGTGCCAGAATTGCAGCCTTATATGCCATATACTGCTATGAAAACATAAGCTAATAAAAACAAGCAGAACCAAATACTGAATTATATTTTTTCATTATGAATAATCCTGCAAGACTCTCTCTGTATTTAATTTGCTTTACTTAAGTTTTATAATCATAACACACAATTTGGAGAATCAAATAGGAATTCTAGACTAGACGTTCAAAAAACTTGTTTTGTGTGTTCTTCTACAGAATGAATACATTCAAAGAGTATGTAAAATATAAAGTTAAATGAAGGTTGGTGCCATTTTACTTTTTTTTTCTGTTACTAATAAAATCCATTGTGTTAATTTCTCAGTTAAATCCTCTAGTTATATACAAGGCATTGGATAACTGTCTGCCATCTGCCTTTCTTCGGGCGGGCCATTTTTGCCCACCACCAGGCCAAGTCTTGAAATGGCCCACCATCTGTGGTAATTCAAACTTAACCCATTTTGGATTTACAGCGGGAAAAAAATGATTTACTAATGTGGATAATTAGTAATAGAAAGACTTCTAGAAGATGATAAAATTACAAGAGAATTTTAAAAAAATGTAAGAAAGAGCATGCATTTTATGGTTTCAGAAATAAGAAAACATGTATCTACTTAGGTGCATTTATGATTCAGAAGACCTGCAAATAAATACTACTATCAATTAATTATATACCTAAAGTTTGATTAGCAAAATACATTTTCTGAGTCATTTGTGGAGTATTATGAACAGCTGGTTTCCTTTTAGTCCTATACCCTTAAGTTTAACTGCCTCTTTATTCTAAGTATATCTGGAATTTTCTGTATTTAAACAATTTTGTATACAAAATTATGTACACCAGAGCTCTATGAAAATATTATTTGATGGAAACATTTGAGAAAATCTACATCATGCATATTTGAAAAGTAAAATTAATATCAATACTTTGAAGTAGTCTATATGAAGATTATTAAAATATGAATAAAATGCAAACACTGCATGCTATAATTTTGAATATATAGCAACAATATTTACAGGAGCTGTGTCAGTGTCTCTTTGCTAAATCCTTTTTAATGTTTTATTTTTTCAATAGTTGAAAAAGTTTATAGTTGCTCTCTGGAGCAATAATAGATGGATCATCATAAGCACAAGTCATTGAATATAAGTAATTACAAGAAAATGTAGATATTTATATTTTGTATGTTTCTATGCAAGTACAGACATATGCATATGCCATTAATCATGTTGGAAACATCTATAAAATACTATTCGTTTCTGGAGTACTAACTGAAAAAAAAATCCCACCTAGGGTCAGTTTTTGACAAAAATAATTTCTCACTAGCTTCAAAGGACAAATGTTACTTGTTCCTTTTGCAAGAAAAACCAGCACTTATGTCATATGCAGGTGTCATACATGTATGTGTGTTGGAGTGAACATGTATCTGTGTATACATATACATGCCGATTTACTATGCATACCGAAGTTTTGTATATATACCACAGAAGTGTGTGTCATTGGAAGTCTTCCCTTAAAAAATCAGCTTGGAATCAGTGTTTGACATACTAAAATAGAAACACAACAATCTGCTTCCTACCTTGCTCCTGCACGTAGTATGCCAAAAACAAATCAAGCTCCTTGACTGATACTGTTATGTGATGTGGTTGGACGCAAAGTGCTGGATTTGTGCAATGTGGGGATTTCATGAGTCGCTCTCCATCCGTACTTTCCAAGGGGATGCCTTTGAACAGGATCACCATGACTAGATCCAGACGCCAGACTTTGTCAGCCTGTCGCAGGCAATCGATTCTCCTAATCTTACCCTTCTGGTCAGGATTGGACAATACACAGCATGGGTGCTTCTTCCCAGTAACAGTGAGCACAAAATCCTCCCGGTACTCTTGGCGGATATCTTTGCGGAGTTTGGCGAGGAGCCTGGATGCCCACTTCTGTTTAATTTCAGGCTTTTCACTAAGTAGCTCATCCTTGACTGCTCTTTCCTCATCCTTTGACATTCGCTTCTCATGTTTTTTAAAGTACTTGCGTTTTCGAGCCTGAAGGTTGAACCAAGTATAGGCAATTGCACGGACATGTGGTAGAAGTGCCTCAATGAACGGGTGAAATTCATCCTGTTGAAAGAAGAGGTACAGGGGAGAAAGAAGAAGAAAACTCAAATCAGTTTTGTTCTCATAATGAAGGCAATAGTGAGATAAGTTTCTGAACATTCTGAAGTGAAAACCAAAATGAAGCAAATATAGACTTAACATTTACAACAATTTCTGCACAACATCCCTTTATGCAATTACTATAACTGTCAGACAAGAGACAGAAGTATACTGAGCATCACATTTTCCCCACATTTCATCCTCTGAAAGAAACACGTGAAGGCTTTATTTTGTATGCCCTTCAATTCACAATGCTATACAGAATACGTCATTTAAAAGAGATGCCATCAATATGTTTTGTTCCTAACATTTAAATATTTGACTGATCGGCTGATGTCAAGCAGTACCATTTTATAAAGAGGACACAATACGATATTAAAAAATCTGAGCAGAAATGTTCAGAATGCAGGAGCGAATGCCACAGTTCATTTCTCTTCTCTGTGGCACAGAAACACAAAGCATATACATGCTCAGTGTAATGCCACACAGTTCCCGCTTTTGGAGCATGCTCTCAGCAAGAGACTGCTGGTGGCACAAAGAGCATGCGCCATTAAACTTGATCCATTTTCTTATCAATCGTCCAACATTCCAACACTGAATCAGCACCATTCCAGTAGTGGTAACTAGAGAAACCAGTATAGGGTAAAGCAAGGTGGGAAAAAAATACAGCATATAAAAACTCCGAACAGAGGCTTCTGTACTTACAGCTCTGCATGTCTCCCCCCCATTTACCCTATCCCCAACGCACACACACACACGAACACTAAGTAAAATAAAAGTTTATGAAGTTGATCACAAAAATTACATTAACGTTCTTCCAGAACTCTATTTATCAGATATGAAGCCTCATGGAGTTAGTTAATGTGTTCACTAATCACGAGTGTGGCAATTATTCTAAACCCCTTAAAAATCAATCTGAGATGTACAATGAAAAATGGCAACTTGGCACAAACTTTGCATTCTTTGTGTTTCTGCATGCTGTGGCAGAGTGACATTAGGAGTATGCCATTGGTCAAACACTGCTTTTGTGAAAGCCATGCAATTTGTTTATATTTTTAAATATCCTTTCCTGTCATGTGCCTTTAGTTTCAGGTTCTTATCTTCTACCTAGTTGCAATATGTACTGCATTAAAGGGGGAAATCCTAAATATAACAAACTAGTACATAACACAACAATTCATTCATTCATTCATTCATTCATTCACTCATTCATTCATTCCGCCTGTTTTAAGTAGCATCCTACATACTTGTTCTTGCCCAAATAGGACTTTCTCCCAAAGTACAGTCTCTCTCTGTGAACAAGTAGGAATGTAATTAATCAACAAACTTTAAAAAGCCAAAACCCACTACCAAACATTTTTGGTTTTGAAGGGCGAGATTGTGTGAATGTCTATTTTTTATTTTGTATGGGTTTCTATTTTTAAGCATTATGGAATGGTTATGCACCATATTGAGTAATGTGATACAATAACCCCACAACTTAGCTTTGTTTATGTGATTATATACCAGAACAGACTATTTCTATC
The DNA here is from genome assembly GCF_052426305.1 of Pelodiscus sinensis. Taxonomy (NCBI): domain Eukaryota; kingdom Metazoa; phylum Chordata; order Testudines; family Trionychidae; genus Pelodiscus; species Pelodiscus sinensis. The sequence continues at coordinate 23,943,167 of NC_143057.1, read as the reverse complement.
TATATAAACTAAAATATATAGATAGAAATTGAATGATTATATTTAATCAGTGAGGTGATTAACTCCATTAGGTAAAAATAATGAAAGTATAACTAATGGCTTAGGGTTCCGAATATTTTCTTGGCAACCTATCAGACTTCAGACTGAGATTTTAGCATTAAAAGCTTCAAATTTAAAAACAATTTCAGAGTATTCTGAATGTTAAAATCATGTCATATTTGATTTTATATCCCTACCTGTCCCCCTCAAAAAAAAAAAGTTATGAGCAAAGTTGCACATATGGCCAAACATAACCTTCACAAAAAAAATATAAACCAAAATTGAGCCTTAGGGGATGCAAATGGGTATATTATGGTATGAAACATAAAGGCAATGATTCAAATGTTCAGCAGTTTCCAGCAGAGATTTGAACATTTCTCACACTACACAGGCACACAAAACTAGGCCATGCAAAGAGTTAAACCACAATCTGTTCTTTGTGTGGGAAGGCAGTTCTGCACTGAGCAACCACAGCCCACGATAAGACCTCCATATCTCCATACACTTTCTGATGCCATACTTTTTCCTCTTATTAGAGCTAGTACAGAAAGTTTTTTTTCCTCCTCAGAAAGTCATCTTAAAAGAAAGTCATTTATTAAAATTCTGAAAAAGTTATATTGTGAACATTTCTAATTCATTTTATTACACATTTTTAAACTTGTAACTTCTGGGAGGAGGAAGTTAAAGGGGGGTCCTTTGTCCCACAGCAATATTTCTATATTTAAAATAGGTTACAATGTTTATAATTTAAAATATGCAATAAAAGTGTATGGAAATATCCCATGATATCCAAATATTGTATATCGAGCAGTTCATGGAGGTTTCATTAAGGAAATAATGAACTTTTTTTACTTAACTTTACTTTTAGGTACTACATTGAATATTAACAACAATATACAATAGTACCCAAAATCCACAAGTCATTTATATATTTAAATTTAAGGTCTGAAACTCTAAAACTTTAATGATTCTCAATAAAAATAGAAACTTTATTTTTTATCAACATTTTATTTTACAATATCGTAGAATACTTGTAGATATAAAATATATGTTCAAGAAAATATGAAGCAGAAAAGCAGCAAGTTATGTCCTACTGTAAAAGAGTATTATCAAATATCTTTGAGAGATTCATTATGCGTCTGGATTCCTTTCAAATGAAACATTAGTTGACAAGAAGTGCCCCATAAAAATGATCCTAAATGGAGATTTGCTATTAATCATGCACTTTCTCCACTAAACCTCCTAAAAAGCAATCTACTAATTTGATTTTTTTCCCCTAACATTGGTAGAGGCAATATTGAAAAAGTAATTTTTATGTGGCACTTACCCATGTGAATCATAACTACTCTTGCAATGAAGTGATTTATAAAGGTAAGATTTTTGAGTGTTGTAACAAATGGTTTAGGTGAACCAATATACACCCATAATTTAAACTAACGTAGAGGTTATTTTGAAATATGTATATAGCTTGAAAATAAATTAATAAGTACCTACACTGTAATCACAATATAAAGGTAAACTGATAGGCCAAGCTTCCATTTTCAGAATAGTTTAGAGAGAAACATATTTCCCTTCTCCTTTCCTCTCACCTCTCCTCTTTCTAAATTTCATATTAATCCATCTACTCTCAAATTGGAGACTGATGATACAGTAAATGAGGCAAAAGTCAAGAAATTACACACAGAAAATCTTGCATTCACAATTTCACTGCACGGATTGTCATTATTTTTCTCTATCGCTAAACCATATTTTCTAGCAATATAAAAATAAAACAAGTTATATCACAAGAGCCTAAGTATTTAAAGGCATGCAGTAACTGTTTTCTATCATGTCTTGGCAAGAGAGATGATTTGGAGTTTAGATTCATTCTAACACGGGAAAAGAGAGGGGAGAAATACACTTTATTGTGATGTCTATATACTAACATAGTTATTGTGTATCCATTGAATTGATATTTAAGTGATGATGGGTAGCATCCCAATTGCCAAGTATTGTCTTAACAAACCTACTTTTAGATTTCACATCTACTTTAAAAAAGAGGCTCCAGCACTATAACCTCACAAACAGAAGTACAACTTTTGTAAGGCGCTTTATCCAATCAGGTACTTTATTTTGATCTATGCTTACAAGATTCAACAGAATATTTATTATGAGCACATACCACTGCAGCCAAAATATGTCCGAACAATCACATGAATAGAGAATACAGTAGAAATTAAAAGAATTTTAGCCAGGTTTTTTTTCAAACTGTTAATCTCAACTCTGTATCAGATTCAGTGATATACTATTTAAAAAATAAATAAAAAGAAGACAAAGGGCAAGTCCTCATTTACCATGTAAGCCTAACCTTCAAATTGGGGACAAGAGGAGGGAAATTAGTAAAGAAAGTTCAATAATTTCAAACAGAGGGTAGAAACTTTTACAATTAAAGAAAATCGGAACTGTATGTTACTAAATTTGCCTATTTAAATAGCCATATGATATAGCCTGATTGGAAAGGGATGTATTTTATATACAAGTTCTTTACTACAATAGAACAAAATAATGCTCTTTTATTTAAGTGTGCATAAATCCCATAAATTTAAGTTTTATAAACACAGAAATAGTAACATTTTACTACACATTTGAAAAAATTACGTAATCTATTACATTTTCATGGGAAAGAGGCCGAAAACCAAACATATGAAAAAAAATGTCAGAAGAACGGAATATAGCAAAAGACCATACCTACTATATTACAGGTGAGAGTGAGAAGTTGCTCAATTACTTTAATATAATGGAAAACTATTTTATTTAATTTGTATTATTCGTAGATAAATACTCATGTACAGAAGACTCATTAGTTTGTTGATTTTTTTTAGGGAGTACACTGATGGAAGGGAAAAAAAATCCACTAATCATGGATTACATCAGAAGTAATTTCTAGGTGTGTACCTGAAACATATCTACATATATTCAATACACAGATCAATCTATATGTAATTATATTATTTAATTTTAAACTACAAAATAAAAACTCCTGATACTCTTTTCAAGGTTAATTCATGTTTACTTGCTGAAAGTATCCATATCTAAGTCAATCATACATAGATGCCAAACAAAATATAAACAATAAAAAACGTGTCAGCCAACAAGCTACAGGACTGTATCCAATCAATGAATAAGCCTTATCTCTGTTTTCATCTTCATTCACAATTTCTGAATGATTAAGTCCTTTTAAATCTCAGTGCTTTTTAATTATCAAATAACTTGAAATAATAATTTGTCCTTTGTACAACTGCATTAATATTAGATTTATGATAATACACCACTAGATTTACTTTCTCACTTTTCTTTATCTATTTTTTTGCACCAATGAGGAAGCAAGCAGCTATCAGTTAATCAGTTTACATCACATCCTCCTAAGACAGACTTTTACAAAAACTGCTGAAAACTACTGAATAGTTTTAGAGTTAGTTTACTCTCTGGTATATACTCTAGCGCCAATATATTAATTTCTTATTAAAATGATTATATATATACACACTGTAATAACTTTCAATGTGTTAATGTCTACTGTTAAAAAATAATAGTTTCAAAGAGCTGTAGTTCTGTAATAGTTTCTGTATTGTTTCTTTCACTGCATTTTAAACGTACAGTTAAAATGTACAATTTTCCAGAATCTATGCTCTATACCTCCCCTATTTGAAATAATATTGCAGGGCTTGTCCAAAATGTCCTAAAAACATGTAATCTTGCATGCAGCATTAACAATCATTGCTTATTTTTTTAATAAGGTCCAAGAAGTCATTTACCACCATAACATGACAATAATTATAAGTGCAACTTATATAAAAAGTATTTTTTGTTTCTGAAGTTGCATGCTGAGTTACAAAACAACAAAATCAAATAATAAAATGTTATGTCCCCCGACAGTCAAATAAGAAAATATCCTATAATTTAGTCACTCTAATCAACCTCATACTGTTGGCAGTATATATTATTAATTCAGCACAGAACAGTATTACTTTTGCATCAATCAGTGTTCAATTAAAAATAACATTTTTCCTCTTAAACCCTTTTAGTTGCCATTGAGTGAATAAACAGGAGAGCAGAAGACAGCAGATCAATATTTTCCAGTCTAATCAGTACTTTACAAACCTGCTTTTTAATTTATATATATATATATATTACCTTTGGCTTTTTTATGCAACAACAATAATATTTATCGAGGGATGATGGCACTTTAAACCAATCTCCCCCAAAACAATGGCCTTGTACAGTTTTTTGTCTTCTGCTGTTTGATTTTGCAACAGGAGTTTGGACCCTGACAAGCAGCTATAATTGTGCTTTAAGCCGTTACTACTATTAGCATGACTCATTATCAATCTTGTTATATGTAGCTTCATATATATATATATATATATATATATATATATATATATATAGTGTGCGTGTGTACACACACAATAAAAATATAAAGTAAAAACGCATCTGTACCTGAGTGAGACAGATGGGAGAATACATCATGACTTCGCTTTGAGAACACACTTCCCGGAGAGCCCCTAAGAAAAGCCTCAAAAGGGAATAATTTCATCTATTCATTTTAGACATCTGAGAACGCAAGGAAGATGAAATCAATCAGGCCGGGATTCTGCCCCTGGATCACCGCAACTTCACAGCAAACCCCAGTCCTCCTTAAATAGCCAAAGATTCAAGTTCACTCCGTGTGCTCGCTTTCCCGGGGTGAAATCCAATCTACACTTTTAACCCTCTTGTTGTCGGCGGCGCAGGAGTCTCGCTTTTGCTGCTGCTGCTGCTTCTGCGGCTGGATTTCGGAGGAAGGGGGTTTTCGGGGGCGGGGGGGGGAGGATTTTTGCTGTTTGCTTTTTGGAGAAGTTAGCGGTGGTTGCGCTGTCACCACGCTACCAAAGTTCAAGGTTACAGCTCGGAGCGGAGCAGGAAAGTCCCGGAGTAATCGCAGGCGAAACTTTGCAAGGAAGAGACCATGTGCGTATGTGAGAGTGAGTGAGAGTGTGAGTCCCCCAAGGCTGGGAAATGCTTCGCAGCGCGCAATCTCCGGGCTCCTCTCGCAGCAGCCTGTGCCTCTCCCTGCCTATGCACTCCCTCCCCTCCCCCCCCACCCCCACCGCACCAATGTGGGCAATGTTAAGAGGCTGCTTTCCAAACGCCCACTATAATAAAAATGATCTCTTGAAAATTCAAAACCATAAATCTCTGCCTCGCTCCCGCCCCATTTGCTCGTGCTCCGCACAACTTGGAAGTTGAGAAACCCACCGGTGACACCCTCTGGACCCCCTTCCCGTCCTCGCCCCCAAATGAGACTTCAGGATTTTTTTAATTATTTAATTACACAATCATCGCTCACACTCCTCCCGCAAACACATTCCTCCCCCCCCCCGCACCAGATCCCCCCTCCTCCTCTTCATCAATCATCTAGCACTGTAGAAGAATCCAGCACATTTTACAGACGTGCCTAATCCCCCCCCCCCGAAAGGGTTTGGGTTTTTGTTTGGGGGGGAGTGTTTTGAGGGGGGCTGTTAGGGGCGATTATTGCAGCCGCCTTTGCAGAGCACTCGAGTAATAAACCCACTTCCCTCTCTGCCAGTCCTGGAAGTGCCAAGCGGA